>NW_028152045.1:0-147500 GCF_964638095.1 Poromitra crassiceps
TACATTCAACCAAAGGATCATCCCAATTATGCTGCTGCTGTCAGAGCAGGCAGGACAAGGGATAAAATGTATCCACAACGCCAACAATTTGAACCAGGCCATAGGCCACAATTTTTTGAAGCATCGAGGCACACTGTGCCTCGATACAAACCAAACAACAGGGCACAAAGTGTCAGCCAGGCTCCTAAAACGGATGCCTGGCACAATGGACGAGACACAAAGCAACAACCATATCCACAACACAGAAATGATGGATGGCGTACACAACGTGACTCTCTATTCAATGACAATAGAGACAGACAACAGCCATACCCACAACACAGAAAGGAGGAATGGCATGCACAACATAACTCTCAAAAACACAGACGTGTGGAGTTCAAGGTGAAACAATTTCACCAACCAGAGTACCGACAGCAGCCACCTCCACGTGGCTCCAGACAGAGAGTGGATGAGGCAACTCAACCTGATGATCCAGATTTTGGAGTCAGATTACGAGCATTGCACAGAGTGATTAAATGCTCACACCACCTCAATAACCTCCAGAACAACAAGCTCCCACCTGGGATCAAGAAAATCACAGATAACTTGATAATGTCAATCAAACCAGCTGTCCCTACGAAAAAAGTAACAGATTGTATTGAAGGCAACGCAAAGAATTGGGAACACACAACCCTCCTACTGCTACGTGACCACTATACAGAGGCACTGCAAGCTGAGTTAGACTCACTGCCATACATGACAGATGATGATTGGCAGGAACCCTTTGAGATAGCTGTGAGATGGGCCAAACGCCACCTAGGAGAACGTCTAAAAGATGAAGTGATAAGAAAAGCAGAAGGTCTTATCACAGACAAAATGTTCGAGGAGCTAGAAATCATGATGGAGGGAACTGAGGATGAGGAGGAAGAGCTGAGTGATGACCCAGTTCACACCACACCACCTCCAAGGAGAATTAAAACAGTGGGATTGCCACAAAAGCCTAAAAAACAGAAAATAACCCACTCAGTGCAGGTGTGTCCAGAACACCAAACAGACCCAGAACAAATAAGGGAGGAAATCCCTCACTCTGAGGACTCATCTACCCCAGTGGGGGTGCTCATAGAGCAGGCATTAGGAACACAACAAAGCCCAGAAACTGATCAACATAATACACAAAATCTGGGAGCATTCACAGAAGAACAGGAGATCATCCCGGACACAGCCCAAGCAGAGAGCGAGAATGATGAGCTAGCATGCTCACAATCACATTCCAAGGGGAAAGTCAACACCAGACTACCCCAGGAAGAGAATGAGGTAGACTTGATATCCCTAGACTCAGACACAGAGACTCCAAGGGCAAATAAGAGAACTCAACTCAGCCTGCTTCCAAACCGGAGGAAAAATATGGGAACAAATATCAATGTCAAAAAAACAACACCGAAAAGACTCACTCAACGATACCCTCTTCGTGGCATTGGCAAGAAGAGGGTATAGCCACTCCAAATGGACCACTTATCAGAGAAGAAGACAAGAGACACTCTGGATTAAGGTATTGGATACAACTATCCCTAAGGGTCTTATTAGGAGGTAGGATCACCTGATCACCCGGTCAGTAACGAGATGGCCAATGCATAGTGTTCTGGCCTTAGCCAGGGCACCCTTCCCCTAACCCCTAACTAGCTAGCGCCCTTTGCTGATTGGATCATCGGGCTCTTGCCTCTGACAACCCAGGATAGAAGACACTTCTATGATTAAAAGCATATGAAGGACTCAGGATGAATCACCCTGGAAGGAAGGGACCAGCCATGAGAAAGACACACATAATCGACTTCCCTTACACCCTCACCTGGATAGGACTCTCGGGGAGGTTCTTTCAAGATAAAACAACACATCACAACAATCTCTTGACCGTAACTTTACTACAAGATCCTACATCCAATAGCACTTTGGTGCATACACATCAATTCGAGCATAACACCCAGAAGGCCATAATTGAAGCCTAAACAGGCCACATAACTAAAAAGGTCACGGTGTCAGAACACAGGACATATTTACATCTTACTTGACCCTGTATACAGACTCATATTGATGTATGCACACCAACACAAACATAAAGCCTAGAAGGCCACAAGTAAAGCCTAAACAAGCCATGGAGCCAAAAAGGTCACAGTGCTGGATTACAGGACACAATCCCATTCACTTCAACTTAAAATACTGAGGGTACAGGTTTAAAACCTAAATTCAGGTTCACACAATGGACCCTAACAAGGGACATGTATACTAGCCCTCCAAGGGCATTTGAAGTACAGAATCACATACACAAACCTGGTATACACCTCAGTTCAAATACTGGGACATAGGCCTTGACCTTTGACCCCAGCCAAAACTCCATCATCACGTCTCAACCTAAGATCCCACTGACTACATTTCAACTCAAAACAAAACCTACACATAGGCTCAAGTCTAACCAAGAAACTATGAGGGTAATCCCACCCCACCTATTACCCAAAGCCTAACCATACATTCACCACGTCTCAACTTAAGATACTGACTACCATGTCACAGCCTAAGATACAGGGGTATGATGAAACCTAATCACTTACCCTACGTCTCAACCTAAGACCCTGACTACTACCAGGTCACAACTTAAAACACAAGGGTATGATGAAACCCAATCACTTACCCTAAACTTAACCACACTACCCCACATTGACTCCAAGTTTTGACCTAAACCTAAGAAGAAGGCCAGTATACCCTGACTTGACCCTGGAGAGTATACGAGGGACCCTGCACTGGAATGCACTTAGGGGTCCCCCAGAGCAGTGATGGAATACACTGACCTCCATAACAAGAAGTCTGAAGAAATACACAATCAAGTGTACTGGTGTACCCTGCCTGTAACTGGGGGATATACGAGGGATTCCATGAGGGTGCACTTATGGGCTCTTCAGACAAGTGAGGTGACATGCTTTAACCTAACTGAAGTGTCATGAACAAAACTTAAATTTGTGGGATATGAAATAAGACGTGGTGAATAATCTTAGGTTGACAGACTCGACATTTACAAAATAAATTAAACACACATCCAGTCACCCCCTATTCTAAAACTAATTTATTTTCTATGAGGAACGAAGGGGAGACATTTCCCAGTGAAAACAGGGGATGACAGGGAGTGACGCAATAAGACACCTTGCCTTACAAAGAAGGAAATACATGGAAAAAACATGGAAACCACATTAAAGGACATGGCAAAATGGAAATAACAGTCTCATACGAATTAAAAATCCCACAAGTGATTTTACAATATAGGCAAGGCCGTTTGAACAGGGACTGTAGTGCAATACACTGGAAGATAATAATCTTACAGGCATGTGAGACAATAGTCTTACAAATACATCATTTACAAAGCACATAGGATGCAAATAGGCATGGACATATAAAACCTAATGGGCTAAAATATTTTATTTTTTCACTAAAAAATCTGATAGGCTAAAATAATTTATTTTTGTTCACTATAGAGCCCTATAAATGATTCTACAAACACAGACAGGGCCATTAGAACAGGTACGGTGGTATAAAACACTGTGAGACAACAGTCTCACAAGTACACCACTCATAAAGCACACAGGATGCAAAACATGCTCAGACATGAAAAACCTGATAAACTAAAATAAAACAAATATTTATTCACTACAGATCTACCTGATGGATGCACTTGAAATGCATCACAACAGATGAACACACTAGTCAAGAGAGAACGGATGAAGATTACATGGAAGAATGGTAGGGCGGAAGGTGACTCTTCCAAGAAAAGCCACATTCTTCCACGCAAAAAAACGACATGCGTTGTCACATAAAATAAATCATACATACTATAACATCCGCTAAACCAAAAGAAAGGATAGAGGGTAATCAAAATATTTTTTGATCAAAGGTAAACACCAGTAAAATACGATAAAAGCACTCACAACACCAAGTTTGACTGCCAAGGGAACTTAGACACGCCCACAAGAGTATAAAGGGGACTGCCGCTCCCCACTCGCGCTCACTCTCTCTCAGCACTTTGAGGGAGACACACCACCGAGTCACATTGCTCCAAGCTTCATTTTCATTGCATTGTTTCAAATCGATACTTTTCACAATAAATAACTTGTCAACCATGTACAGCCTGATGAAGATTTAGACAAATCGAAACGTCGTTGATAAACAAGGTTGACACATCATTTATAAAAAGCTGATAGTAGCAAACTAAACCCAAGTTAGCGGATCATTTTTAACACAAGTTGATACATAATAAACTATCTAGTTTAGCCTTCTAGCCCACCCAAACGAGGGGGCTGAACGGAAATAAAACTTGTGCACGTTACAAAATAAGAACTATACAGTTACTTATAGTAACCTACCCTCCATAGAATAAATAAATTAGTAAACTGTACTAATGTATTCTGACTCAGAGGAGGAAGGGTGGACGAGGGTGTCCTACAAGAGAGGATGTAACATGACACGCCATGAACCCCGTGTTACAAACCACCATGCAGGCGAATACATTCAACCAAAGGATCATCCCAATTATGCTGCTGCTGTCAGAGCAGGCAGGACAAGGGATAAAATGTATCCACAACGCCAACAATTTGAACCAGGCCATAGGCCACAATTTTTTGAAGCATCGAGGCACACTGTGCCTCGATACAAACCAAACAACAGGGCACAAAGTGTCAGCCAGGCTCCTAAAACGGATGCCTGGCACAATGGACGAGACACAAAGCAACAACCATATCCACAACACAGAAATGATGGATGGCGTACACAACGTGACTCTCTATTCAATGACAATAGAGACAGACAACAGCCATACCCACAACACAGAAAGGAGGAATGGCATGCACAACATAACTCTCAAAAACACAGACGTGTGGAGTTCAAGGTGAAACAATTTCACCAACCAGAGTACCGACAGCAGCCACCTCCACGTGGCTCCAGACAGAGAGTGGATGAGGCAACTCAACCTGATGATCCAGATTTTGGAGTCAGATTACGAGCATTGCACAGAGTGATTAAATGCTCACACCACCTCAATAACCTCCAGAACAACAAGCTCCCACCTGGGATCAAGAAAATCACAGATAACTTGATAATGTCAATCAAACCAGCTGTCCCTACGAAAAAAGTAACAGATTGTATTGAAGGCAACGCAAAGAATTGGGAACACACAACCCTCCTACTGCTACGTGACCACTATACAGAGGCACTGCAAGCTGAGTTAGACTCACTGCCATACATGACAGATGATGATTGGCAGGAACCCTTTGAGATAGCTGTGAGATGGGCCAAACGCCACCTAGGAGAACGTCTAAAAGATGAAGTGATAAGAAAAGCAGAAGGTCTTATCACAGACAAAATGTTCGAGGAGCTAGAAATCATGATGGAGGGAACTGAGGATGAGGAGGAAGAGCTGAGTGATGACCCAGTTCACACCACACCACCTCCAAGGAGAATTAAAACAGTGGGATTGCCACAAAAGCCTAAAAAACAGAAAATAACCCACTCAGTGCAGGTGTGTCCAGAACACCAAACAGACCCAGAACAAATAAGGGAGGAAATCCCTCACTCTGAGGACTCATCTACCCCAGTGGGGGTGCTCATAGAGCAGGCATTAGGAACACAACAAAGCCCAGAAACTGATCAACATAATACACAAAATCTGGGAGCATTCACAGAAGAACAGGAGATCATCCCGGACACAGCCCAAGCAGAGAGCGAGAATGATGAGCTAGCATGCTCACAATCACATTCCAAGGGGAAAGTCAACACCAGACTACCCCAGGAAGAGAATGAGGTAGACTTGATATCCCTAGACTCAGACACAGAGACTCCAAGGGCAAATAAGAGAACTCAACTCAGCCTGCTTCCAAACCGGAGGAAAAATATGGGAACAAATATCAATGTCAAAAAAACAACACCGAAAAGACTCACTCAACGATACCCTCTTCGTGGCATTGGCAAGAAGAGGGTATAGCCACTCCAAATGGACCACTTATCAGAGAAGAAGACAAGAGACACTCTGGATTAAGGTATTGGATACAACTATCCCTAAGGGTCTTATTAGGAGGTAGGATCACCTGATCACCCGGTCAGTAACGAGATGGCCAATGCATAGTGTTCTGGCCTTAGCCAGGGCACCCTTCCCCTAACCCCTAACTAGCTAGCGCCCTTTGCTGATTGGATCATCGGGCTCTTGCCTCTGACAACCCAGGATAGAAGACACTTCTATGATTAAAAGCATATGAAGGACTCAGGATGAATCACCCTGGAAGGAAGGGACCAGCCATGAGAAAGACACACATAATCGACTTCCCTTACACCCTCACCTGGATAGGACTCTCGGGGAGGTTCTTTCAAGATAAAACAACACATCACAACAATCTCTTGACCGTAACTTTACTACAAGATCCTACATCCAATAGCACTTTGGTGCATACACATCAATTCGAGCATAACACCCAGAAGGCCATAATTGAAGCCTAAACAGGCCACATAACTAAAAAGGTCACGGTGTCAGAACACAGGACATATTTACATCTTACTTGACCCTGTATACAGACTCATATTGATGTATGCACACCAACACAAACATAAAGCCTAGAAGGCCACAAGTAAAGCCTAAACAAGCCATGGAGCCAAAAAGGTCACAGTGCTGGATTACAGGACACAATCCCATTCACTTCAACTTAAAATACTGAGGGTACAGGTTTAAAACCTAAATTCAGGTTCACACAATGGACCCTAACAAGGGACATGTATACTAGCCCTCCAAGGGCATTTGAAGTACAGAATCACATACACAAACCTGGTATACACCTCAGTTCAAATACTGGGACATAGGCCTTGACCTTTGACCCCAGCCAAAACTCCATCATCACGTCTCAACCTAAGATCCCACTGACTACATTTCAACTCAAAACAAAACCTACACATAGGCTCAAGTCTAACCAAGAAACTATGAGGGTAATCCCACCCCACCTATTACCCAAAGCCTAACCATACATTCACCACGTCTCAACTTAAGATACTGACTACCATGTCACAGCCTAAGATACAGGGGTATGATGAAACCTAATCACTTACCCTACGTCTCAACCTAAGACCCTGACTACTACCAGGTCACAACTTAAAACACAAGGGTATGATGAAACCCAATCACTTACCCTAAACTTAACCACACTACCCCACATTGACTCCAAGTTTTGACCTAAACCTAAGAAGAAGGCCAGTATACCCTGACTTGACCCTGGAGAGTATACGAGGGACCCTGCACTGGAATGCACTTAGGGGTCCCCCAGAGCAGTGATGGAATACACTGACCTCCATAACAAGAAGTCTGAAGAAATACACAATCAAGTGTACTGGTGTACCCTGCCTGTAACTGGGGGATATACGAGGGATTCCATGAGGGTGCACTTATGGGCTCTTCAGACAAGTGAGGTGACATGCTTTAACCTAACTGAAGTGTCATGAACAAAACTTAAATTTGTGGGATATGAAATAAGACGTGGTGAATAATCTTAGGTTGACAGACTCGACATTTACAAAATAAATTAAACACACATCCAGTCACCCCCTATTCTAAAACTAATTTATTTTCTATGAGGAACGAAGGGGAGACATTTCCCAGTGAAAACAGGGGATGACAGGGAGTGACGCAATAAGACACCTTGCCTTACAAAGAAGGAAATACATGGAAAAAACATGGAAACCACATTAAAGGACATGGCAAAATGGAAATAACAGTCTCATACGAATTAAAAATCCCACAAGTGATTTTACAATATAGGCAAGGCCGTTTGAACAGGGACTGTAGTGCAATACACTGGAAGATAATAATCTTACAGGCATGTGAGACAATAGTCTTACAAATACATCATTTACAAAGCACATAGGATGCAAATAGGCATGGACATATAAAACCTAATGGGCTAAAATATTTTATTTTTTCACTAAAAAATCTGATAGGCTAAAATAATTTATTTTTGTTCACTATAGAGCCCTATAAATGATTCTACAAACACAGACAGGGCCATTAGAACAGGTACGGTGGTATAAAACACTGTGAGACAACAGTCTCACAAGTACACCACTCATAAAGCACACAGGATGCAAAACATGCTCAGACATGAAAAACCTGATAAACTAAAATAAAACAAATATTTATTCACTACAGATCTACCTGATGGATGCACTTGAAATGCATCACAACAGATGAACACACTAGTCAAGAGAGAACGGATGAAGATTACATGGAAGAATGGTAGGGCGGAAGGTGACTCTTCCAAGAAAAGCCACATTCTTCCACGCAAAAAAACGACATGCGTTGTCACATAAAATAAATCATACATACTATAACATCCGCTAAACCAAAAGAAAGGATAGAGGGTAATCAAAATATTTTTTGATCAAAGGTAAACACCAGTAAAATACGATAAAAGCACTCACAACACCAAGTTTGACTGCCAAGGGAACTTAGACACGCCCACAAGAGTATAAAGGGGACTGCCGCTCCCCACTCGCGCTCACTCTCTCTCAGCACTTTGAGGGAGACACACCACCGAGTCACATTGCTCCAAGCTTCATTTTCATTGCATTGTTTCAAATCGATACTTTTCACAATAAATAACTTGTCAACCATGTACAGCCTGATGAAGATTTAGACAAATCGAAACGTCGTTGATAAACAAGGTTGACACATCATTTATAAAAAGCTGATAGTAGCAAACTAAACCCAAGTTAGCGGATCATTTTTAACACAAGTTGATACATAATAAACTATCTAGTTTAGCCTTCTAGCCCACCCAAACGAGGGGGCTGAACGGAAATAAAACTTGTGCACGTTACAAAATAAGAACTATACAGTTACTTATAGTAACCTACCCTCCATAGAATAAATAAATTAGTAAACTGTACTAATGTATTCTGACTCAGAGGAGGAAGGGTGGACGAGGGTGTCCTACAAGAGAGGATGTAACATGACACGCCATGAACCCCGTGTTACAAACCACCATGCAGGCGAATACATTCAACCAAAGGATCATCCCAATTATGCTGCTGCTGTCAGAGCAGGCAGGACAAGGGATAAAATGTATCCACAACGCCAACAATTTGAACCAGGCCATAGGCCACAATTTTTTGAAGCATCGAGGCACACTGTGCCTCGATACAAACCAAACAACAGGGCACAAAGTGTCAGCCAGGCTCCTAAAACGGATGCCTGGCACAATGGACGAGACACAAAGCAACAACCATATCCACAACACAGAAATGATGGATGGCGTACACAACGTGACTCTCTATTCAATGACAATAGAGACAGACAACAGCCATACCCACAACACAGAAAGGAGGAATGGCATGCACAACATAACTCTCAAAAACACAGACGTGTGGAGTTCAAGGTGAAACAATTTCACCAACCAGAGTACCGACAGCAGCCACCTCCACGTGGCTCCAGACAGAGAGTGGATGAGGCAACTCAACCTGATGATCCAGATTTTGGAGTCAGATTACGAGCATTGCACAGAGTGATTAAATGCTCACACCACCTCAATAACCTCCAGAACAACAAGCTCCCACCTGGGATCAAGAAAATCACAGATAACTTGATAATGTCAATCAAACCAGCTGTCCCTACGAAAAAAGTAACAGATTGTATTGAAGGCAACGCAAAGAATTGGGAACACACAACCCTCCTACTGCTACGTGACCACTATACAGAGGCACTGCAAGCTGAGTTAGACTCACTGCCATACATGACAGATGATGATTGGCAGGAACCCTTTGAGATAGCTGTGAGATGGGCCAAACGCCACCTAGGAGAACGTCTAAAAGATGAAGTGATAAGAAAAGCAGAAGGTCTTATCACAGACAAAATGTTCGAGGAGCTAGAAATCATGATGGAGGGAACTGAGGATGAGGAGGAAGAGCTGAGTGATGACCCAGTTCACACCACACCACCTCCAAGGAGAATTAAAACAGTGGGATTGCCACAAAAGCCTAAAAAACAGAAAATAACCCACTCAGTGCAGGTGTGTCCAGAACACCAAACAGACCCAGAACAAATAAGGGAGGAAATCCCTCACTCTGAGGACTCATCTACCCCAGTGGGGGTGCTCATAGAGCAGGCATTAGGAACACAACAAAGCCCAGAAACTGATCAACATAATACACAAAATCTGGGAGCATTCACAGAAGAACAGGAGATCATCCCGGACACAGCCCAAGCAGAGAGCGAGAATGATGAGCTAGCATGCTCACAATCACATTCCAAGGGGAAAGTCAACACCAGACTACCCCAGGAAGAGAATGAGGTAGACTTGATATCCCTAGACTCAGACACAGAGACTCCAAGGGCAAATAAGAGAACTCAACTCAGCCTGCTTCCAAACCGGAGGAAAAATATGGGAACAAATATCAATGTCAAAAAAACAACACCGAAAAGACTCACTCAACGATACCCTCTTCGTGGCATTGGCAAGAAGAGGGTATAGCCACTCCAAATGGACCACTTATCAGAGAAGAAGACAAGAGACACTCTGGATTAAGGTATTGGATACAACTATCCCTAAGGGTCTTATTAGGAGGTAGGATCACCTGATCACCCGGTCAGTAACGAGATGGCCAATGCATAGTGTTCTGGCCTTAGCCAGGGCACCCTTCCCCTAACCCCTAACTAGCTAGCGCCCTTTGCTGATTGGATCATCGGGCTCTTGCCTCTGACAACCCAGGATAGAAGACACTTCTATGATTAAAAGCATATGAAGGACTCAGGATGAATCACCCTGGAAGGAAGGGACCAGCCATGAGAAAGACACACATAATCGACTTCCCTTACACCCTCACCTGGATAGGACTCTCGGGGAGGTTCTTTCAAGATAAAACAACACATCACAACAATCTCTTGACCGTAACTTTACTACAAGATCCTACATCCAATAGCACTTTGGTGCATACACATCAATTCGAGCATAACACCCAGAAGGCCATAATTGAAGCCTAAACAGGCCACATAACTAAAAAGGTCACGGTGTCAGAACACAGGACATATTTACATCTTACTTGACCCTGTATACAGACTCATATTGATGTATGCACACCAACACAAACATAAAGCCTAGAAGGCCACAAGTAAAGCCTAAACAAGCCATGGAGCCAAAAAGGTCACAGTGCTGGATTACAGGACACAATCCCATTCACTTCAACTTAAAATACTGAGGGTACAGGTTTAAAACCTAAATTCAGGTTCACACAATGGACCCTAACAAGGGACATGTATACTAGCCCTCCAAGGGCATTTGAAGTACAGAATCACATACACAAACCTGGTATACACCTCAGTTCAAATACTGGGACATAGGCCTTGACCTTTGACCCCAGCCAAAACTCCATCATCACGTCTCAACCTAAGATCCCACTGACTACATTTCAACTCAAAACAAAACCTACACATAGGCTCAAGTCTAACCAAGAAACTATGAGGGTAATCCCACCCCACCTATTACCCAAAGCCTAACCATACATTCACCACGTCTCAACTTAAGATACTGACTACCATGTCACAGCCTAAGATACAGGGGTATGATGAAACCTAATCACTTACCCTACGTCTCAACCTAAGACCCTGACTACTACCAGGTCACAACTTAAAACACAAGGGTATGATGAAACCCAATCACTTACCCTAAACTTAACCACACTACCCCACATTGACTCCAAGTTTTGACCTAAACCTAAGAAGAAGGCCAGTATACCCTGACTTGACCCTGGAGAGTATACGAGGGACCCTGCACTGGAATGCACTTAGGGGTCCCCCAGAGCAGTGATGGAATACACTGACCTCCATAACAAGAAGTCTGAAGAAATACACAATCAAGTGTACTGGTGTACCCTGCCTGTAACTGGGGGATATACGAGGGATTCCATGAGGGTGCACTTATGGGCTCTTCAGACAAGTGAGGTGACATGCTTTAACCTAACTGAAGTGTCATGAACAAAACTTAAATTTGTGGGATATGAAATAAGACGTGGTGAATAATCTTAGGTTGACAGACTCGACATTTACAAAATAAATTAAACACACATCCAGTCACCCCCTATTCTAAAACTAATTTATTTTCTATGAGGAACGAAGGGGAGACATTTCCCAGTGAAAACAGGGGATGACAGGGAGTGACGCAATAAGACACCTTGCCTTACAAAGAAGGAAATACATGGAAAAAACATGGAAACCACATTAAAGGACATGGCAAAATGGAAATAACAGTCTCATACGAATTAAAAATCCCACAAGTGATTTTACAATATAGGCAAGGCCGTTTGAACAGGGACTGTAGTGCAATACACTGGAAGATAATAATCTTACAGGCATGTGAGACAATAGTCTTACAAATACATCATTTACAAAGCACATAGGATGCAAATAGGCATGGACATATAAAACCTAATGGGCTAAAATATTTTATTTTTTCACTAAAAAATCTGATAGGCTAAAATAATTTATTTTTGTTCACTATAGAGCCCTATAAATGATTCTACAAACACAGACAGGGCCATTAGAACAGGTACGGTGGTATAAAACACTGTGAGACAACAGTCTCACAAGTACACCACTCATAAAGCACACAGGATGCAAAACATGCTCAGACATGAAAAACCTGATAAACTAAAATAAAACAAATATTTATTCACTACAGATCTACCTGATGGATGCACTTGAAATGCATCACAACAGATGAACACACTAGTCAAGAGAGAACGGATGAAGATTACATGGAAGAATGGTAGGGCGGAAGGTGACTCTTCCAAGAAAAGCCACATTCTTCCACGCAAAAAAACGACATGCGTTGTCACATAAAATAAATCATACATACTATAACATCCGCTAAACCAAAAGAAAGGATAGAGGGTAATCAAAATATTTTTTGATCAAAGGTAAACACCAGTAAAATACGATAAAAGCACTCACAACACCAAGTTTGACTGCCAAGGGAACTTAGACACGCCCACAAGAGTATAAAGGGGACTGCCGCTCCCCACTCGCGCTCACTCTCTCTCAGCACTTTGAGGGAGACACACCACCGAGTCACATTGCTCCAAGCTTCATTTTCATTGCATTGTTTCAAATCGATACTTTTCACAATAAATAACTTGTCAACCATGTACAGCCTGATGAAGATTTAGACAAATCGAAACGTCGTTGATAAACAAGGTTGACACATCATTTATAAAAAGCTGATAGTAGCAAACTAAACCCAAGTTAGCGGATCATTTTTAACACAAGTTGATACATAATAAACTATCTAGTTTAGCCTTCTAGCCCACCCAAACGAGGGGGCTGAACGGAAATAAAACTTGTGCACGTTACAAAATAAGAACTATACAGTTACTTATAGTAACCTACCCTCCATAGAATAAATAAATTAGTAAACTGTACTAATGTATTCTGACTCAGAGGAGGAAGGGTGGACGAGGGTGTCCTACAAGAGAGGATGTAACATGACACGCCATGAACCCCGTGTTACAAACCACCATGCAGGCGAATACATTCAACCAAAGGATCATCCCAATTATGCTGCTGCTGTCAGAGCAGGCAGGACAAGGGATAAAATGTATCCACAACGCCAACAATTTGAACCAGGCCATAGGCCACAATTTTTTGAAGCATCGAGGCACACTGTGCCTCGATACAAACCAAACAACAGGGCACAAAGTGTCAGCCAGGCTCCTAAAACGGATGCCTGGCACAATGGACGAGACACAAAGCAACAACCATATCCACAACACAGAAATGATGGATGGCGTACACAACGTGACTCTCTATTCAATGACAATAGAGACAGACAACAGCCATACCCACAACACAGAAAGGAGGAATGGCATGCACAACATAACTCTCAAAAACACAGACGTGTGGAGTTCAAGGTGAAACAATTTCACCAACCAGAGTACCGACAGCAGCCACCTCCACGTGGCTCCAGACAGAGAGTGGATGAGGCAACTCAACCTGATGATCCAGATTTTGGAGTCAGATTACGAGCATTGCACAGAGTGATTAAATGCTCACACCACCTCAATAACCTCCAGAACAACAAGCTCCCACCTGGGATCAAGAAAATCACAGATAACTTGATAATGTCAATCAAACCAGCTGTCCCTACGAAAAAAGTAACAGATTGTATTGAAGGCAACGCAAAGAATTGGGAACACACAACCCTCCTACTGCTACGTGACCACTATACAGAGGCACTGCAAGCTGAGTTAGACTCACTGCCATACATGACAGATGATGATTGGCAGGAACCCTTTGAGATAGCTGTGAGATGGGCCAAACGCCACCTAGGAGAACGTCTAAAAGATGAAGTGATAAGAAAAGCAGAAGGTCTTATCACAGACAAAATGTTCGAGGAGCTAGAAATCATGATGGAGGGAACTGAGGATGAGGAGGAAGAGCTGAGTGATGACCCAGTTCACACCACACCACCTCCAAGGAGAATTAAAACAGTGGGATTGCCACAAAAGCCTAAAAAACAGAAAATAACCCACTCAGTGCAGGTGTGTCCAGAACACCAAACAGACCCAGAACAAATAAGGGAGGAAATCCCTCACTCTGAGGACTCATCTACCCCAGTGGGGGTGCTCATAGAGCAGGCATTAGGAACACAACAAAGCCCAGAAACTGATCAACATAATACACAAAATCTGGGAGCATTCACAGAAGAACAGGAGATCATCCCGGACACAGCCCAAGCAGAGAGCGAGAATGATGAGCTAGCATGCTCACAATCACATTCCAAGGGGAAAGTCAACACCAGACTACCCCAGGAAGAGAATGAGGTAGACTTGATATCCCTAGACTCAGACACAGAGACTCCAAGGGCAAATAAGAGAACTCAACTCAGCCTGCTTCCAAACCGGAGGAAAAATATGGGAACAAATATCAATGTCAAAAAAACAACACCGAAAAGACTCACTCAACGATACCCTCTTCGTGGCATTGGCAAGAAGAGGGTATAGCCACTCCAAATGGACCACTTATCAGAGAAGAAGACAAGAGACACTCTGGATTAAGGTATTGGATACAACTATCCCTAAGGGTCTTATTAGGAGGTAGGATCACCTGATCACCCGGTCAGTAACGAGATGGCCAATGCATAGTGTTCTGGCCTTAGCCAGGGCACCCTTCCCCTAACCCCTAACTAGCTAGCGCCCTTTGCTGATTGGATCATCGGGCTCTTGCCTCTGACAACCCAGGATAGAAGACACTTCTATGATTAAAAGCATATGAAGGACTCAGGATGAATCACCCTGGAAGGAAGGGACCAGCCATGAGAAAGACACACATAATCGACTTCCCTTACACCCTCACCTGGATAGGACTCTCGGGGAGGTTCTTTCAAGATAAAACAACACATCACAACAATCTCTTGACCGTAACTTTACTACAAGATCCTACATCCAATAGCACTTTGGTGCATACACATCAATTCGAGCATAACACCCAGAAGGCCATAATTGAAGCCTAAACAGGCCACATAACTAAAAAGGTCACGGTGTCAGAACACAGGACATATTTACATCTTACTTGACCCTGTATACAGACTCATATTGATGTATGCACACCAACACAAACATAAAGCCTAGAAGGCCACAAGTAAAGCCTAAACAAGCCATGGAGCCAAAAAGGTCACAGTGCTGGATTACAGGACACAATCCCATTCACTTCAACTTAAAATACTGAGGGTACAGGTTTAAAACCTAAATTCAGGTTCACACAATGGACCCTAACAAGGGACATGTATACTAGCCCTCCAAGGGCATTTGAAGTACAGAATCACATACACAAACCTGGTATACACCTCAGTTCAAATACTGGGACATAGGCCTTGACCTTTGACCCCAGCCAAAACTCCATCATCACGTCTCAACCTAAGATCCCACTGACTACATTTCAACTCAAAACAAAACCTACACATAGGCTCAAGTCTAACCAAGAAACTATGAGGGTAATCCCACCCCACCTATTACCCAAAGCCTAACCATACATTCACCACGTCTCAACTTAAGATACTGACTACCATGTCACAGCCTAAGATACAGGGGTATGATGAAACCTAATCACTTACCCTACGTCTCAACCTAAGACCCTGACTACTACCAGGTCACAACTTAAAACACAAGGGTATGATGAAACCCAATCACTTACCCTAAACTTAACCACACTACCCCACATTGACTCCAAGTTTTGACCTAAACCTAAGAAGAAGGCCAGTATACCCTGACTTGACCCTGGAGAGTATACGAGGGACCCTGCACTGGAATGCACTTAGGGGTCCCCCAGAGCAGTGATGGAATACACTGACCTCCATAACAAGAAGTCTGAAGAAATACACAATCAAGTGTACTGGTGTACCCTGCCTGTAACTGGGGGATATACGAGGGATTCCATGAGGGTGCACTTATGGGCTCTTCAGACAAGTGAGGTGACATGCTTTAACCTAACTGAAGTGTCATGAACAAAACTTAAATTTGTGGGATATGAAATAAGACGTGGTGAATAATCTTAGGTTGACAGACTCGACATTTACAAAATAAATTAAACACACATCCAGTCACCCCCTATTCTAAAACTAATTTATTTTCTATGAGGAACGAAGGGGAGACATTTCCCAGTGAAAACAGGGGATGACAGGGAGTGACGCAATAAGACACCTTGCCTTACAAAGAAGGAAATACATGGAAAAAACATGGAAACCACATTAAAGGACATGGCAAAATGGAAATAACAGTCTCATACGAATTAAAAATCCCACAAGTGATTTTACAATATAGGCAAGGCCGTTTGAACAGGGACTGTAGTGCAATACACTGGAAGATAATAATCTTACAGGCATGTGAGACAATAGTCTTACAAATACATCATTTACAAAGCACATAGGATGCAAATAGGCATGGACATATAAAACCTAATGGGCTAAAATATTTTATTTTTTCACTAAAAAATCTGATAGGCTAAAATAATTTATTTTTGTTCACTATAGAGCCCTATAAATGATTCTACAAACACAGACAGGGCCATTAGAACAGGTACGGTGGTATAAAACACTGTGAGACAACAGTCTCACAAGTACACCACTCATAAAGCACACAGGATGCAAAACATGCTCAGACATGAAAAACCTGATAAACTAAAATAAAACAAATATTTATTCACTACAGATCTACCTGATGGATGCACTTGAAATGCATCACAACAGATGAACACACTAGTCAAGAGAGAACGGATGAAGATTACATGGAAGAATGGTAGGGCGGAAGGTGACTCTTCCAAGAAAAGCCACATTCTTCCACGCAAAAAAACGACATGCGTTGTCACATAAAATAAATCATACATACTATAACATCCGCTAAACCAAAAGAAAGGATAGAGGGTAATCAAAATATTTTTTGATCAAAGGTAAACACCAGTAAAATACGATAAAAGCACTCACAACACCAAGTTTGACTGCCAAGGGAACTTAGACACGCCCACAAGAGTATAAAGGGGACTGCCGCTCCCCACTCGCGCTCACTCTCTCTCAGCACTTTGAGGGAGACACACCACCGAGTCACATTGCTCCAAGCTTCATTTTCATTGCATTGTTTCAAATCGATACTTTTCACAATAAATAACTTGTCAACCATGTACAGCCTGATGAAGATTTAGACAAATCGAAACGTCGTTGATAAACAAGGTTGACACATCATTTATAAAAAGCTGATAGTAGCAAACTAAACCCAAGTTAGCGGATCATTTTTAACACAAGTTGATACATAATAAACTATCTAGTTTAGCCTTCTAGCCCACCCAAACGAGGGGGCTGAACGGAAATAAAACTTGTGCACGTTACAAAATAAGAACTATACAGTTACTTATAGTAACCTACCCTCCATAGAATAAATAAATTAGTAAACTGTACTAATGTATTCTGACTCAGAGGAGGAAGGGTGGACGAGGGTGTCCTACAAGAGAGGATGTAACATGACACGCCATGAACCCCGTGTTACAAACCACCATGCAGGCGAATACATTCAACCAAAGGATCATCCCAATTATGCTGCTGCTGTCAGAGCAGGCAGGACAAGGGATAAAATGTATCCACAATGCCAACAATTTGAACCAGGCCATAGGCCACAATTTTTTGAAGCATCGAGGCACACTGTGCCTCGATACAAACCAAACAACAGGGCACAAAGTGTCAGCCAGGCTCCTAAAACGGATGCCTGGCACAATGGACGAGACACAAAGCAACAACCATATCCACAACACAGAAATGATGGATGGCGTACACAACGTGACTCTCTATTCAATGACAATAGAGACAGACAACAGCCATACCCACAACACAGAAAGGAGGAATGGCATGCACAACATAACTCTCAAAAACACAGACGTGTGGAGTTCAAGGTGAAACAATTTCACCAACCAGAGTACCGACAGCAGCCACCTCCACGTGGCTCCAGACAGAGAGTGGATGAGGCAACTCAACCTGATGATCCAGATTTTGGAGTCAGATTACGAGCATTGCACAGAGTGATTAAATGCTCACACCACCTCAATAACCTCCAGAACAACAAGCTCCCACCTGGGATCAAGAAAATCACAGATAACTTGATAATGTCAATCAAACCAGCTGTCCCTACGAAAAAAGTAACAGATTGTATTGAAGGCAACGCAAAGAATTGGGAACACACAACCCTCCTACTGCTACGTGACCACTATACAGAGGCACTGCAAGCTGAGTTAGACTCACTGCCATACATGACAGATGATGATTGGCAGGAACCCTTTGAGATAGCTGTGAGATGGGCCAAACGCCACCTAGGAGAACGTCTAAAAGATGAAGTGATAAGAAAAGCAGAAGGTCTTATCACAGACAAAATGTTCGAGGAGCTAGAAATCATGATGGAGGGAACTGAGGATGAGGAGGAAGAGCTGAGTGATGACCCAGTTCACACCACACCACCTCCAAGGAGAATTAAAACAGTGGGATTGCCACAAAAGCCTAAAAAACAGAAAATAACCCACTCAGTGCAGGTGTGTCCAGAACACCAAACAGACCCAGAACAAATAAGGGAGGAAATCCCTCACTCTGAGGACTCATCTACCCCAGTGGGGGTGCTCATAGAGCAGGCATTAGGAACACAACAAAGCCCAGAAACTGATCAACATAATACACAAAATCTGGGAGCATTCACAGAAGAACAGGAGATCATCCCGGACACAGCCCAAGCAGAGAGCGAGAATGATGAGCTAGCATGCTCACAATCACATTCCAAGGGGAAAGTCAACACCAGACTACCCCAGGAAGAGAATGAGGTAGACTTGATATCCCTAGACTCAGACACAGAGACTCCAAGGGCAAATAAGAGAACTCAACTCAGCCTGCTTCCAAACCGGAGGAAAAATATGGGAACAAATATCAATGTCAAAAAAACAACACCGAAAAGACTCACTCAACGATACCCTCTTCGTGGCATTGGCAAGAAGAGGGTATAGCCACTCCAAATGGACCACTTATCAGAGAAGAAGACAAGAGACACTCTGGATTAAGGTATTGGATACAACTATCCCTAAGGGTCTTATTAGGAGGTAGGATCACCTGATCACCCGGTCAGTAACGAGATGGCCAATGCATAGTGTTCTGGCCTTAGCCAGGGCACCCTTCCCCTAACCCCTAACTAGCTAGCGCCCTTTGCTGATTGGATCATCGGGCTCTTGCCTCTGACAACCCAGGATAGAAGACACTTCTATGATTAAAAGCATATGAAGGACTCAGGATGAATCACCCTGGAAGGAAGGGACCAGCCATGAGAAAGACACACATAATCGACTTCCCTTACACCCTCACCTGGATAGGACTCTCGGGGAGGTTCTTTCAAGATAAAACAACACATCACAACAATCTCTTGACCGTAACTTTACTACAAGATCCTACATCCAATAGCACTTTGGTGCATACACATCAATTCGAGCATAACACCCAGAAGGCCATAATTGAAGCCTAAACAGGCCACATAACTAAAAAGGTCACGGTGTCAGAACACAGGACATATTTACATCTTACTTGACCCTGTATACAGACTCATATTGATGTATGCACACCAACACAAACATAAAGCCTAGAAGGCCACAAGTAAAGCCTAAACAAGCCATGGAGCCAAAAAGGTCACAGTGCTGGATTACAGGACACAATCCCATTCACTTCAACTTAAAATACTGAGGGTACAGGTTTAAAACCTAAATTCAGGTTCACACAATGGACCCTAACAAGGGACATGTATACTAGCCCTCCAAGGGCATTTGAAGTACAGAATCACATACACAAACCTGGTATACACCTCAGTTCAAATACTGGGACATAGGCCTTGACCTTTGACCCCAGCCAAAACTCCATCATCACGTCTCAACCTAAGATCCCACTGACTACATTTCAACTCAAAACAAAACCTACACATAGGCTCAAGTCTAACCAAGAAACTATGAGGGTAATCCCACCCCACCTATTACCCAAAGCCTAACCATACATTCACCACGTCTCAACTTAAGATACTGACTACCATGTCACAGCCTAAGATACAGGGGTATGATGAAACCTAATCACTTACCCTACGTCTCAACCTAAGACCCTGACTACTACCAGGTCACAACTTAAAACACAAGGGTATGATGAAACCCAATCACTTACCCTAAACTTAACCACACTACCCCACATTGACTCCAAGTTTTGACCTAAACCTAAGAAGAAGGCCAGTATACCCTGACTTGACCCTGGAGAGTATACGAGGGACCCTGCACTGGAATGCACTTAGGGGTCCCCCAGAGCAGTGATGGAATACACTGACCTCCATAACAAGAAGTCTGAAGAAATACACAATCAAGTGTACTGGTGTACCCTGCCTGTAACTGGGGGATATACGAGGGATTCCATGAGGGTGCACTTATGGGCTCTTCAGACAAGTGAGGTGACATGCTTTAACCTAACTGAAGTGTCATGAACAAAACTTAAATTTGTGGGATATGAAATAAGACGTGGTGAATAATCTTAGGTTGACAGACTCGACATTTACAAAATAAATTAAACACACATCCAGTCACCCCCTATTCTAAAACTAATTTATTTTCTATGAGGAACGAAGGGGAGACATTTCCCAGTGAAAACAGGGGATGACAGGGAGTGACGCAATAAGACACCTTGCCTTACAAAGAAGGAAATACATGGAAAAAACATGGAAACCACATTAAAGGACATGGCAAAATGGAAATAACAGTCTCATACGAATTAAAAATCCCACAAGTGATTTTACAATATAGGCAAGGCCGTTTGAACAGGGACTGTAGTGCAATACACTGGAAGATAATAATCTTACAGGCATGTGAGACAATAGTCTTACAAATACATCATTTACAAAGCACATAGGATGCAAATAGGCATGGACATATAAAACCTAATGGGCTAAAATATTTTATTTTTTCACTAAAAAATCTGATAGGCTAAAATAATTTATTTTTGTTCACTATAGAGCCCTATAAATGATTCTACAAACACAGACAGGGCCATTAGAACAGGTACGGTGGTATAAAACACTGTGAGACAACAGTCTCACAAGTACACCACTCATAAAGCACACAGGATGCAAAACATGCTCAGACATGAAAAACCTGATAAACTAAAATAAAACAAATATTTATTCACTACAGATCTACCTGATGGATGCACTTGAAATGCATCACAACAGATGAACACACTAGTCAAGAGAGAACGGATGAAGATTACATGGAAGAATGGTAGGGCGGAAGGTGACTCTTCCAAGAAAAGCCACATTCTTCCACGCAAAAAAACGACATGCGTTGTCACATAAAATAAATCATACATACTATAACATCCGCTAAACCAAAAGAAAGGATAGAGGGTAATCAAAATATTTTTTGATCAAAGGTAAACACCAGTAAAATACGATAAAAGCACTCACAACACCAAGTTTGACTGCCAAGGGAACTTAGACACGCCCACAAGAGTATAAAGGGGACTGCCGCTCCCCACTCGCGCTCACTCTCTCTCAGCACTTTGAGGGAGACACACCACCGAGTCACATTGCTCCAAGCTTCATTTTCATTGCATTGTTTCAAATCGATACTTTTCACAATAAATAACTTGTCAACCATGTACAGCCTGATGAAGATTTAGACAAATCGAAACGTCGTTGATAAACAAGGTTGACACATCATTTATAAAAAGCTGATAGTAGCAAACTAAACCCAAGTTAGCGGATCATTTTTAACACAAGTTGATACATAATAAACTATCTAGTTTAGCCTTCTAGCCCACCCAAACGAGGGGGCTGAACGGAAATAAAACTTGTGCACGTTACAAAATAAGAACTATACAGTTACTTATAGTAACCTACCCTCCATAGAATAAATAAATTAGTAAACTGTACTAATGTATTCTGACTCAGAGGAGGAAGGGTGGACGAGGGTGTCCTACAAGAGAGGATGTAACATGACACGCCATGAACCCCGTGTTACAAACCACCATGCAGGCGAATACATTCAACCAAAGGATCATCCCAATTATGCTGCTGCTGTCAGAGCAGGCAGGACAAGGGATAAAATGTATCCACAACGCCAACAATTTGAACCAGGCCATAGGCCACAATTTTTTGAAGCATCGAGGCACACTGTGCCTCGATACAAACCAAACAACAGGGCACAAAGTGTCAGCCAGGCTCCTAAAACGGATGCCTGGCACAATGGACGAGACACAAAGCAACAACCATATCCACAACACAGAAATGATGGATGGCGTACACAACGTGACTCTCTATTCAATGACAATAGAGACAGACAACAGCCATACCCACAACACAGAAAGGAGGAATGGCATGCACAACATAACTCTCAAAAACACAGACGTGTGGAGTTCAAGGTGAAACAATTTCACCAACCAGAGTACCGACAGCAGCCACCTCCACGTGGCTCCAGACAGAGAGTGGATGAGGCAACTCAACCTGATGATCCAGATTTTGGAGTCAGATTACGAGCATTGCACAGAGTGATTAAATGCTCACACCACCTCAATAACCTCCAGAACAACAAGCTCCCACCTGGGATCAAGAAAATCACAGATAACTTGATAATGTCAATCAAACCAGCTGTCCCTACGAAAAAAGTAACAGATTGTATTGAAGGCAACGCAAAGAATTGGGAACACACAACCCTCCTACTGCTACGTGACCACTATACAGAGGCACTGCAAGCTGAGTTAGACTCACTGCCATACATGACAGATGATGATTGGCAGGAACCCTTTGAGATAGCTGTGAGATGGGCCAAACGCCACCTAGGAGAACGTCTAAAAGATGAAGTGATAAGAAAAGCAGAAGGTCTTATCACAGACAAAATGTTCGAGGAGCTAGAAATCATGATGGAGGGAACTGAGGATGAGGAGGAAGAGCTGAGTGATGACCCAGTTCACACCACACCACCTCCAAGGAGAATTAAAACAGTGGGATTGCCACAAAAGCCTAAAAAACAGAAAATAACCCACTCAGTGCAGGTGTGTCCAGAACACCAAACAGACCCAGAACAAATAAGGGAGGAAATCCCTCACTCTGAGGACTCATCTACCCCAGTGGGGGTGCTCATAGAGCAGGCATTAGGAACACAACAAAGCCCAGAAACTGATCAACATAATACACAAAATCTGGGAGCATTCACAGAAGAACAGGAGATCATCCCGGACACAGCCCAAGCAGAGAGCGAGAATGATGAGCTAGCATGCTCACAATCACATTCCAAGGGGAAAGTCAACACCAGACTACCCCAGGAAGAGAATGAGGTAGACTTGATATCCCTAGACTCAGACACAGAGACTCCAAGGGCAAATAAGAGAACTCAACTCAGCCTGCTTCCAAACCGGAGGAAAAATATGGGAACAAATATCAATGTCAAAAAAACAACACCGAAAAGACTCACTCAACGATACCCTCTTCGTGGCATTGGCAAGAAGAGGGTATAGCCACTCCAAATGGACCACTTATCAGAGAAGAAGACAAGAGACACTCTGGATTAAGGTATTGGATACAACTATCCCTAAGGGTCTTATTAGGAGGTAGGATCACCTGATCACCCGGTCAGTAACGAGATGGCCAATGCATAGTGTTCTGGCCTTAGCCAGGGCACCCTTCCCCTAACCCCTAACTAGCTAGCGCCCTTTGCTGATTGGATCATCGGGCTCTTGCCTCTGACAACCCAGGATAGAAGACACTTCTATGATTAAAAGCATATGAAGGACTCAGGATGAATCACCCTGGAAGGAAGGGACCAGCCATGAGAAAGACACACATAATCGACTTCCCTTACACCCTCACCTGGATAGGACTCTCGGGGAGGTTCTTTCAAGATAAAACAACACATCACAACAATCTCTTGACCGTAACTTTACTACAAGATCCTACATCCAATAGCACTTTGGTGCATACACATCAATTCGAGCATAACACCCAGAAGGCCATAATTGAAGCCTAAACAGGCCACATAACTAAAAAGGTCACGGTGTCAGAACACAGGACATATTTACATCTTACTTGACCCTGTATACAGACTCATATTGATGTATGCACACCAACACAAACATAAAGCCTAGAAGGCCACAAGTAAAGCCTAAACAAGCCATGGAGCCAAAAAGGTCACAGTGCTGGATTACAGGACACAATCCCATTCACTTCAACTTAAAATACTGAGGGTACAGGTTTAAAACCTAAATTCAGGTTCACACAATGGACCCTAACAAGGGACATGTATACTAGCCCTCCAAGGGCATTTGAAGTACAGAATCACATACACAAACCTGGTATACACCTCAGTTCAAATACTGGGACATAGGCCTTGACCTTTGACCCCAGCCAAAACTCCATCATCACGTCTCAACCTAAGATCCCACTGACTACATTTCAACTCAAAACAAAACCTACACATAGGCTCAAGTCTAACCAAGAAACTATGAGGGTAATCCCACCCCACCTATTACCCAAAGCCTAACCATACATTCACCACGTCTCAACTTAAGATACTGACTACCATGTCACAGCCTAAGATACAGGGGTATGATGAAACCTAATCACTTACCCTACGTCTCAACCTAAGACCCTGACTACTACCAGGTCACAACTTAAAACACAAGGGTATGATGAAACCCAATCACTTACCCTAAACTTAACCACACTACCCCACATTGACTCCAAGTTTTGACCTAAACCTAAGAAGAAGGCCAGTATACCCTGACTTGACCCTGGAGAGTATACGAGGGACCCTGCACTGGAATGCACTTAGGGGTCCCCCAGAGCAGTGATGGAATACACTGACCTCCATAACAAGAAGTCTGAAGAAATACACAATCAAGTGTACTGGTGTACCCTGCCTGTAACTGGGGGATATACGAGGGATTCCATGAGGGTGCACTTATGGGCTCTTCAGACAAGTGAGGTGACATGCTTTAACCTAACTGAAGTGTCATGAACAAAACTTAAATTTGTGGGATATGAAATAAGACGTGGTGAATAATCTTAGGTTGACAGACTCGACATTTACAAAATAAATTAAACACACATCCAGTCACCCCCTATTCTAAAACTAATTTATTTTCTATGAGGAACGAAGGGGAGACATTTCCCAGTGAAAACAGGGGATGACAGGGAGTGACGCAATAAGACACCTTGCCTTACAAAGAAGGAAATACATGGAAAAAACATGGAAACCACATTAAAGGACATGGCAAAATGGAAATAACAGTCTCATACGAATTAAAAATCCCACAAGTGATTTTACAATATAGGCAAGGCCGTTTGAACAGGGACTGTAGTGCAATACACTGGAAGATAATAATCTTACAGGCATGTGAGACAATAGTCTTACAAATACATCATTTACAAAGCACATAGGATGCAAATAGGCATGGACATATAAAACCTAATGGGCTAAAATATTTTATTTTTTCACTAAAAAATCTGATAGGCTAAAATAATTTATTTTTGTTCACTATAGAGCCCTATAAATGATTCTACAAACACAGACAGGGCCATTAGAACAGGTACGGTGGTATAAAACACTGTGAGACAACAGTCTCACAAGTACACCACTCATAAAGCACACAGGATGCAAAACATGCTCAGACATGAAAAACCTGATAAACTAAAATAAAACAAATATTTATTCACTACAGATCTACCTGATGGATGCACTTGAAATGCATCACAACAGATGAACACACTAGTCAAGAGAGAACGGATGAAGATTACATGGAAGAATGGTAGGGCGGAAGGTGACTCTTCCAAGAAAAGCCACATTCTTCCACGCAAAAAAACGACATGCGTTGTCACATAAAATAAATCATACATACTATAACATCCGCTAAACCAAAAGAAAGGATAGAGGGTAATCAAAATATTTTTTGATCAAAGGTAAACACCAGTAAAATACGATAAAAGCACTCACAACACCAAGTTTGACTGCCAAGGGAACTTAGACACGCCCACAAGAGTATAAAGGGGACTGCCGCTCCCCACTCGCGCTCACTCTCTCTCAGCACTTTGAGGGAGACACACCACCGAGTCACATTGCTCCAAGCTTCATTTTCATTGCATTGTTTCAAATCGATACTTTTCACAATAAATAACTTGTCAACCATGTACAGCCTGATGAAGATTTAGACAAATCGAAACGTCGTTGATAAACAAGGTTGACACATCATTTATAAAAAGCTGATAGTAGCAAACTAAACCCAAGTTAGCGGATCATTTTTAACACAAGTTGATACATAATAAACTATCTAGTTTAGCCTTCTAGCCCACCCAAACGAGGGGGCTGAACGGAAATAAAACTTGTGCACGTTACAAAATAAGAACTATACAGTTACTTATAGTAACCTACCCTCCATAGAATAAATAAATTAGTAAACTGTACTAATGTATTCTGACTCAGAGGAGGAAGGGTGGACGAGGGTGTCCTACAAGAGAGGATGTAACATGACACGCCATGAACCCCGTGTTACAAACCACCATGCAGGCGAATACATTCAACCAAAGGATCATCCCAATTATGCTGCTGCTGTCAGAGCAGGCAGGACAAGGGATAAAATGTATCCACAACGCCAACAATTTGAACCAGGCCATAGGCCACAATTTTTTGAAGCATCGAGGCACACTGTGCCTCGATACAAACCAAACAACAGGGCACAAAGTGTCAGCCAGGCTCCTAAAACGGATGCCTGGCACAATGGACGAGACACAAAGCAACAACCATATCCACAACACAGAAATGATGGATGGCGTACACAACGTGACTCTCTATTCAATGACAATAGAGACAGACAACAGCCATACCCACAACACAGAAAGGAGGAATGGCATGCACAACATAACTCTCAAAAACACAGACGTGTGGAGTTCAAGGTGAAACAATTTCACCAACCAGAGTACCGACAGCAGCCACCTCCACGTGGCTCCAGACAGAGAGTGGATGAGGCAACTCAACCTGATGATCCAGATTTTGGAGTCAGATTACGAGCATTGCACAGAGTGATTAAATGCTCACACCACCTCAATAACCTCCAGAACAACAAGCTCCCACCTGGGATCAAGAAAATCACAGATAACTTGATAATGTCAATCAAACCAGCTGTCCCTACGAAAAAAGTAACAGATTGTATTGAAGGCAACGCAAAGAATTGGGAACACACAACCCTCCTACTGCTACGTGACCACTATACAGAGGCACTGCAAGCTGAGTTAGACTCACTGCCATACATGACAGATGATGATTGGCAGGAACCCTTTGAGATAGCTGTGAGATGGGCCAAACGCCACCTAGGAGAACGTCTAAAAGATGAAGTGATAAGAAAAGCAGAAGGTCTTATCACAGACAAAATGTTCGAGGAGCTAGAAATCATGATGGAGGGAACTGAGGATGAGGAGGAAGAGCTGAGTGATGACCCAGTTCACACCACACCACCTCCAAGGAGAATTAAAACAGTGGGATTGCCACAAAAGCCTAAAAAACAGAAAATAACCCACTCAGTGCAGGTGTGTCCAGAACACCAAACAGACCCAGAACAAATAAGGGAGGAAATCCCTCACTCTGAGGACTCATCTACCCCAGTGGGGGTGCTCATAGAGCAGGCATTAGGAACACAACAAAGCCCAGAAACTGATCAACATAATACACAAAATCTGGGAGCATTCACAGAAGAACAGGAGATCATCCCGGACACAGCCCAAGCAGAGAGCGAGAATGATGAGCTAGCATGCTCACAATCACATTCCAAGGGGAAAGTCAACACCAGACTACCCCAGGAAGAGAATGAGGTAGACTTGATATCCCTAGACTCAGACACAGAGACTCCAAGGGCAAATAAGAGAACTCAACTCAGCCTGCTTCCAAACCGGAGGAAAAATATGGGAACAAATATCAATGTCAAAAAAACAACACCGAAAAGACTCACTCAACGATACCCTCTTCGTGGCATTGGCAAGAAGAGGGTATAGCCACTCCAAATGGACCACTTATCAGAGAAGAAGACAAGAGACACTCTGGATTAAGGTATTGGATACAACTATCCCTAAGGGTCTTATTAGGAGGTAGGATCACCTGATCACCCGGTCAGTAACGAGATGGCCAATGCATAGTGTTCTGGCCTTAGCCAGGGCACCCTTCCCCTAACCCCTAACTAGCTAGCGCCCTTTGCTGATTGGATCATCGGGCTCTTGCCTCTGACAACCCAGGATAGAAGACACTTCTATGATTAAAAGCATATGAAGGACTCAGGATGAATCACCCTGGAAGGAAGGGACCAGCCATGAGAAAGACACACATAATCGACTTCCCTTACACCCTCACCTGGATAGGACTCTCGGGGAGGTTCTTTCAAGATAAAACAACACATCACAACAATCTCTTGACCGTAACTTTACTACAAGATCCTACATCCAATAGCACTTTGGTGCATACACATCAATTCGAGCATAACACCCAGAAGGCCATAATTGAAGCCTAAACAGGCCACATAACTAAAAAGGTCACGGTGTCAGAACACAGGACATATTTACATCTTACTTGACCCTGTATACAGACTCATATTGATGTATGCACACCAACACAAACATAAAGCCTAGAAGGCCACAAGTAAAGCCTAAACAAGCCATGGAGCCAAAAAGGTCACAGTGCTGGATTACAGGACACAATCCCATTCACTTCAACTTAAAATACTGAGGGTACAGGTTTAAAACCTAAATTCAGGTTCACACAATGGACCCTAACAAGGGACATGTATACTAGCCCTCCAAGGGCATTTGAAGTACAGAATCACATACACAAACCTGGTATACACCTCAGTTCAAATACTGGGACATAGGCCTTGACCTTTGACCCCAGCCAAAACTCCATCATCACGTCTCAACCTAAGATCCCACTGACTACATTTCAACTCAAAACAAAACCTACACATAGGCTCAAGTCTAACCAAGAAACTATGAGGGTAATCCCACCCCACCTATTACCCAAAGCCTAACCATACATTCACCACGTCTCAACTTAAGATACTGACTACCATGTCACAGCCTAAGATACAGGGGTATGATGAAACCTAATCACTTACCCTACGTCTCAACCTAAGACCCTGACTACTACCAGGTCACAACTTAAAACACAAGGGTATGATGAAACCCAATCACTTACCCTAAACTTAACCACACTACCCCACATTGACTCCAAGTTTTGACCTAAACCTAAGAAGAAGGCCAGTATACCCTGACTTGACCCTGGAGAGTATACGAGGGACCCTGCACTGGAATGCACTTAGGGGTCCCCCAGAGCAGTGATGGAATACACTGACCTCCATAACAAGAAGTCTGAAGAAATACACAATCAAGTGTACTGGTGTACCCTGCCTGTAACTGGGGGATATACGAGGGATTCCATGAGGGTGCACTTATGGGCTCTTCAGACAAGTGAGGTGACATGCTTTAACCTAACTGAAGTGTCATGAACAAAACTTAAATTTGTGGGATATGAAATAAGACGTGGTGAATAATCTTAGGTTGACAGACTCGACATTTACAAAATAAATTAAACACACATCCAGTCACCCCCTATTCTAAAACTAATTTATTTTCTATGAGGAACGAAGGGGAGACATTTCCCAGTGAAAACAGGGGATGACAGGGAGTGACGCAATAAGACACCTTGCCTTACAAAGAAGGAAATACATGGAAAAAACATGGAAACCACATTAAAGGACATGGCAAAATGGAAATAACAGTCTCATACGAATTAAAAATCCCACAAGTGATTTTACAATATAGGCAAGGCCGTTTGAACAGGGACTGTAGTGCAATACACTGGAAGATAATAATCTTACAGGCATGTGAGACAATAGTCTTACAAATACATCATTTACAAAGCACATAGGATGCAAATAGGCATGGACATATAAAACCTAATGGGCTAAAATATTTTATTTTTTCACTAAAAAATCTGATAGGCTAAAATAATTTATTTTTGTTCACTATAGAGCCCTATAAATGATTCTACAAACACAGACAGGGCCATTAGAACAGGTACGGTGGTATAAAACACTGTGAGACAACAGTCTCACAAGTACACCACTCATAAAGCACACAGGATGCAAAACATGCTCAGACATGAAAAACCTGATAAACTAAAATAAAACAAATATTTATTCACTACAGATCTACCTGATGGATGCACTTGAAATGCATCACAACAGATGAACACACTAGTCAAGAGAGAACGGATGAAGATTACATGGAAGAATGGTAGGGCGGAAGGTGACTCTTCCAAGAAAAGCCACATTCTTCCACGCAAAAAAACGACATGCGTTGTCACATAAAATAAATCATACATACTATAACATCCGCTAAACCAAAAGAAAGGATAGAGGGTAATCAAAATATTTTTTGATCAAAGGTAAACACCAGTAAAATACGATAAAAGCACTCACAACACCAAGTTTGACTGCCAAGGGAACTTAGACACGCCCACAAGAGTATAAAGGGGACTGCCGCTCCCCACTCGCGCTCACTCTCTCTCAGCACTTTGAGGGAGACACACCACCGAGTCACATTGCTCCAAGCTTCATTTTCATTGCATTGTTTCAAATCGATACTTTTCACAATAAATAACTTGTCAACCATGTACAGCCTGATGAAGATTTAGACAAATCGAAACGTCGTTGATAAACAAGGTTGACACATCATTTATAAAAAGCTGATAGTAGCAAACTAAACCCAAGTTAGCGGATCATTTTTAACACAAGTTGATACATAATAAACTATCTAGTTTAGCCTTCTAGCCCACCCAAACGAGGGGGCTGAACGGAAATAAAACTTGTGCACGTTACAAAATAAGAACTATACAGTTACTTATAGTAACCTACCCTCCATAGAATAAATAAATTAGTAAACTGTACTAATGTATTCTGACTCAGAGGAGGAAGGGTGGACGAGGGTGTCCTACAAGAGAGGATGTAACATGACACGCCATGAACCCCGTGTTACAAACCACCATGCAGGCGAATACATTCAACCAAAGGATCATCCCAATTATGCTGCTGCTGTCAGAGCAGGCAGGACAAGGGATAAAATGTATCCACAACGCCAACAATTTGAACCAGGCCATAGGCCACAATTTTTTGAAGCATCGAGGCACACTGTGCCTCGATACAAACCAAACAACAGGGCACAAAGTGTCAGCCAGGCTCCTAAAACGGATGCCTGGCACAATGGACGAGACACAAAGCAACAACCATATCCACAACACAGAAATGATGGATGGCGTACACAACGTGACTCTCTATTCAATGACAATAGAGACAGACAACAGCCATACCCACAACACAGAAAGGAGGAATGGCATGCACAACATAACTCTCAAAAACACAGACGTGTGGAGTTCAAGGTGAAACAATTTCACCAACCAGAGTACCGACAGCAGCCACCTCCACGTGGCTCCAGACAGAGAGTGGATGAGGCAACTCAACCTGATGATCCAGATTTTGGAGTCAGATTACGAGCATTGCACAGAGTGATTAAATGCTCACACCACCTCAATAACCTCCAGAACAACAAGCTCCCACCTGGGATCAAGAAAATCACAGATAACTTGATAATGTCAATCAAACCAGCTGTCCCTACGAAAAAAGTAACAGATTGTATTGAAGGCAACGCAAAGAATTGGGAACACACAACCCTCCTACTGCTACGTGACCACTATACAGAGGCACTGCAAGCTGAGTTAGACTCACTGCCATACATGACAGATGATGATTGGCAGGAACCCTTTGAGATAGCTGTGAGATGGGCCAAACGCCACCTAGGAGAACGTCTAAAAGATGAAGTGATAAGAAAAGCAGAAGGTCTTATCACAGACAAAATGTTCGAGGAGCTAGAAATCATGATGGAGGGAACTGAGGATGAGGAGGAAGAGCTGAGTGATGACCCAGTTCACACCACACCACCTCCAAGGAGAATTAAAACAGTGGGATTGCCACAAAAGCCTAAAAAACAGAAAATAACCCACTCAGTGCAGGTGTGTCCAGAACACCAAACAGACCCAGAACAAATAAGGGAGGAAATCCCTCACTCTGAGGACTCATCTACCCCAGTGGGGGTGCTCATAGAGCAGGCATTAGGAACACAACAAAGCCCAGAAACTGATCAACATAATACACAAAATCTGGGAGCATTCACAGAAGAACAGGAGATCATCCCGGACACAGCCCAAGCAGAGAGCGAGAATGATGAGCTAGCATGCTCACAATCACATTCCAAGGGGAAAGTCAACACCAGACTACCCCAGGAAGAGAATGAGGTAGACTTGATATCCCTAGACTCAGACACAGAGACTCCAAGGGCAAATAAGAGAACTCAACTCAGCCTGCTTCCAAACCGGAGGAAAAATATGGGAACAAATATCAATGTCAAAAAAACAACACCGAAAAGACTCACTCAACGATACCCTCTTCGTGGCATTGGCAAGAAGAGGGTATAGCCACTCCAAATGGACCACTTATCAGAGAAGAAGACAAGAGACACTCTGGATTAAGGTATTGGATACAACTATCCCTAAGGGTCTTATTAGGAGGTAGGATCACCTGATCACCCGGTCAGTAACGAGATGGCCAATGCATAGTGTTCTGGCCTTAGCCAGGGCACCCTTCCCCTAACCCCTAACTAGCTAGCGCCCTTTGCTGATTGGATCATCGGGCTCTTGCCTCTGACAACCCAGGATAGAAGACACTTCTATGATTAAAAGCATATGAAGGACTCAGGATGAATCACCCTGGAAGGAAGGGACCAGCCATGAGAAAGACACACATAATCGACTTCCCTTACACCCTCACCTGGATAGGACTCTCGGGGAGGTTCTTTCAAGATAAAACAACACATCACAACAATCTCTTGACCGTAACTTTACTACAAGATCCTACATCCAATAGCACTTTGGTGCATACACATCAATTCGAGCATAACACCCAGAAGGCCATAATTGAAGCCTAAACAGGCCACATAACTAAAAAGGTCACGGTGTCAGAACACAGGACATATTTACATCTTACTTGACCCTGTATACAGACTCATATTGATGTATGCACACCAACACAAACATAAAGCCTAGAAGGCCACAAGTAAAGCCTAAACAAGCCATGGAGCCAAAAAGGTCACAGTGCTGGATTACAGGACACAATCCCATTCACTTCAACTTAAAATACTGAGGGTACAGGTTTAAAACCTAAATTCAGGTTCACACAATGGACCCTAACAAGGGACATGTATACTAGCCCTCCAAGGGCATTTGAAGTACAGAATCACATACACAAACCTGGTATACACCTCAGTTCAAATACTGGGACATAGGCCTTGACCTTTGACCCCAGCCAAAACTCCATCATCACGTCTCAACCTAAGATCCCACTGACTACATTTCAACTCAAAACAAAACCTACACATAGGCTCAAGTCTAACCAAGAAACTATGAGGGTAATCCCACCCCACCTATTACCCAAAGCCTAACCATACATTCACCACGTCTCAACTTAAGATACTGACTACCATGTCACAGCCTAAGATACAGGGGTATGATGAAACCTAATCACTTACCCTACGTCTCAACCTAAGACCCTGACTACTACCAGGTCACAACTTAAAACACAAGGGTATGATGAAACCCAATCACTTACCCTAAACTTAACCACACTACCCCACATTGACTCCAAGTTTTGACCTAAACCTAAGAAGAAGGCCAGTATACCCTGACTTGACCCTGGAGAGTATACGAGGGACCCTGCACTGGAATGCACTTAGGGGTCCCCCAGAGCAGTGATGGAATACACTGACCTCCATAACAAGAAGTCTGAAGAAATACACAATCAAGTGTACTGGTGTACCCTGCCTGTAACTGGGGGATATACGAGGGATTCCATGAGGGTGCACTTATGGGCTCTTCAGACAAGTGAGGTGACATGCTTTAACCTAACTGAAGTGTCATGAACAAAACTTAAATTTGTGGGATATGAAATAAGACGTGGTGAATAATCTTAGGTTGACAGACTCGACATTTACAAAATAAATTAAACACACATCCAGTCACCCCCTATTCTAAAACTAATTTATTTTCTATGAGGAACGAAGGGGAGACATTTCCCAGTGAAAACAGGGGATGACAGGGAGTGACGCAATAAGACACCTTGCCTTACAAAGAAGGAAATACATGGAAAAAACATGGAAACCACATTAAAGGACATGGCAAAATGGAAATAACAGTCTCATACGAATTAAAAATCCCACAAGTGATTTTACAATATAGGCAAGGCCGTTTGAACAGGGACTGTAGTGCAATACACTGGAAGATAATAATCTTACAGGCATGTGAGACAATAGTCTTACAAATACATCATTTACAAAGCACATAGGATGCAAATAGGCATGGACATATAAAACCTAATGGGCTAAAATATTTTATTTTTTCACTAAAAAATCTGATAGGCTAAAATAATTTATTTTTGTTCACTATAGAGCCCTATAAATGATTCTACAAACACAGACAGGGCCATTAGAACAGGTACGGTGGTATAAAACACTGTGAGACAACAGTCTCACAAGTACACCACTCATAAAGCACACAGGATGCAAAACATGCTCAGACATGAAAAACCTGATAAACTAAAATAAAACAAATATTTATTCACTACAGATCTACCTGATGGATGCACTTGAAATGCATCACAACAGATGAACACACTAGTCAAGAGAGAACGGATGAAGATTACATGGAAGAATGGTAGGGCGGAAGGTGACTCTTCCAAGAAAAGCCACATTCTTCCACGCAAAAAAACGACATGCGTTGTCACATAAAATAAATCATACATACTATAACATCCGCTAAACCAAAAGAAAGGATAGAGGGTAATCAAAATATTTTTTGATCAAAGGTAAACACCAGTAAAATACGATAAAAGCACTCACAACACCAAGTTTGACTGCCAAGGGAACTTAGACACGCCCACAAGAGTATAAAGGGGACTGCCGCTCCCCACTCGCGCTCACTCTCTCTCAGCACTTTGAGGGAGACACACCACCGAGTCACATTGCTCCAAGCTTCATTTTCATTGCATTGTTTCAAATCGATACTTTTCACAATAAATAACTTGTCAACCATGTACAGCCTGATGAAGATTTAGACAAATCGAAACGTCGTTGATAAACAAGGTTGACACATCATTTATAAAAAGCTGATAGTAGCAAACTAAACCCAAGTTAGCGGATCATTTTTAACACAAGTTGATACATAATAAACTATCTAGTTTAGCCTTCTAGCCCACCCAAACGAGGGGGCTGAACGGAAATAAAACTTGTGCACGTTACAAAATAAGAACTATACAGTTACTTATAGTAACCTACCCTCCATAGAATAAATAAATTAGTAAACTGTACTAATGTATTCTGACTCAGAGGAGGAAGGGTGGACGAGGGTGTCCTACAAGAGAGGATGTAACATGACACGCCATGAACCCCGTGTTACAAACCACCATGCAGGCGAATACATTCAACCAAAGGATCATCCCAATTATGCTGCTGCTGTCAGAGCAGGCAGGACAAGGGATAAAATGTATCCACAACGCCAACAATTTGAACCAGGCCATAGGCCACAATTTTTTGAAGCATCGAGGCACACTGTGCCTCGATACAAACCAAACAACAGGGCACAAAGTGTCAGCCAGGCTCCTAAAACGGATGCCTGGCACAATGGACGAGACACAAAGCAACAACCATATCCACAACACAGAAATGATGGATGGCGTACACAACGTGACTCTCTATTCAATGACAATAGAGACAGACAACAGCCATACCCACAACACAGAAAGGAGGAATGGCATGCACAACATAACTCTCAAAAACACAGACGTGTGGAGTTCAAGGTGAAACAATTTCACCAACCAGAGTACCGACAGCAGCCACCTCCACGTGGCTCCAGACAGAGAGTGGATGAGGCAACTCAACCTGATGATCCAGATTTTGGAGTCAGATTACGAGCATTGCACAGAGTGATTAAATGCTCACACCACCTCAATAACCTCCAGAACAACAAGCTCCCACCTGGGATCAAGAAAATCACAGATAACTTGATAATGTCAATCAAACCAGCTGTCCCTACGAAAAAAGTAACAGATTGTATTGAAGGCAACGCAAAGAATTGGGAACACACAACCCTCCTACTGCTACGTGACCACTATACAGAGGCACTGCAAGCTGAGTTAGACTCACTGCCATACATGACAGATGATGATTGGCAGGAACCCTTTGAGATAGCTGTGAGATGGGCCAAACGCCACCTAGGAGAACGTCTAAAAGATGAAGTGATAAGAAAAGCAGAAGGTCTTATCACAGACAAAATGTTCGAGGAGCTAGAAATCATGATGGAGGGAACTGAGGATGAGGAGGAAGAGCTGAGTGATGACCCAGTTCACACCACACCACCTCCAAGGAGAATTAAAACAGTGGGATTGCCACAAAAGCCTAAAAAACAGAAAATAACCCACTCAGTGCAGGTGTGTCCAGAACACCAAACAGACCCAGAACAAATAAGGGAGGAAATCCCTCACTCTGAGGACTCATCTACCCCAGTGGGGGTGCTCATAGAGCAGGCATTAGGAACACAACAAAGCCCAGAAACTGATCAACATAATACACAAAATCTGGGAGCATTCACAGAAGAACAGGAGATCATCCCGGACACAGCCCAAGCAGAGAGCGAGAATGATGAGCTAGCATGCTCACAATCACATTCCAAGGGGAAAGTCAACACCAGACTACCCCAGGAAGAGAATGAGGTAGACTTGATATCCCTAGACTCAGACACAGAGACTCCAAGGGCAAATAAGAGAACTCAACTCAGCCTGCTTCCAAACCGGAGGAAAAATATGGGAACAAATATCAATGTCAAAAAAACAACACCGAAAAGACTCACTCAACGATACCCTCTTCGTGGCATTGGCAAGAAGAGGGTATAGCCACTCCAAATGGACCACTTATCAGAGAAGAAGACAAGAGACACTCTGGATTAAGGTATTGGATACAACTATCCCTAAGGGTCTTATTAGGAGGTAGGATCACCTGATCACCCGGTCAGTAACGAGATGGCCAATGCATAGTGTTCTGGCCTTAGCCAGGGCACCCTTCCCCTAACCCCTAACTAGCTAGCGCCCTTTGCTGATTGGATCATCGGGCTCTTGCCTCTGACAACCCAGGATAGAAGACACTTCTATGATTAAAAGCATATGAAGGACTCAGGATGAATCACCCTGGAAGGAAGGGACCAGCCATGAGAAAGACACACATAATCGACTTCCCTTACACCCTCACCTGGATAGGACTCTCGGGGAGGTTCTTTCAAGATAAAACAACACATCACAACAATCTCTTGACCGTAACTTTACTACAAGATCCTACATCCAATAGCACTTTGGTGCATACACATCAATTCGAGCATAACACCCAGAAGGCCATAATTGAAGCCTAAACAGGCCACATAACTAAAAAGGTCACGGTGTCAGAACACAGGACATATTTACATCTTACTTGACCCTGTATACAGACTCATATTGATGTATGCACACCAACACAAACATAAAGCCTAGAAGGCCACAAGTAAAGCCTAAACAAGCCATGGAGCCAAAAAGGTCACAGTGCTGGATTACAGGACACAATCCCATTCACTTCAACTTAAAATACTGAGGGTACAGGTTTAAAACCTAAATTCAGGTTCACACAATGGACCCTAACAAGGGACATGTATACTAGCCCTCCAAGGGCATTTGAAGTACAGAATCACATACACAAACCTGGTATACACCTCAGTTCAAATACTGGGACATAGGCCTTGACCTTTGACCCCAGCCAAAACTCCATCATCACGTCTCAACCTAAGATCCCACTGACTACATTTCAACTCAAAACAAAACCTACACATAGGCTCAAGTCTAACCAAGAAACTATGAGGGTAATCCCACCCCACCTATTACCCAAAGCCTAACCATACATTCACCACGTCTCAACTTAAGATACTGACTACCATGTCACAGCCTAAGATACAGGGGTATGATGAAACCTAATCACTTACCCTACGTCTCAACCTAAGACCCTGACTACTACCAGGTCACAACTTAAAACACAAGGGTATGATGAAACCCAATCACTTACCCTAAACTTAACCACACTACCCCACATTGACTCCAAGTTTTGACCTAAACCTAAGAAGAAGGCCAGTATACCCTGACTTGACCCTGGAGAGTATACGAGGGACCCTGCACTGGAATGCACTTAGGGGTCCCCCAGAGCAGTGATGGAATACACTGACCTCCATAACAAGAAGTCTGAAGAAATACACAATCAAGTGTACTGGTGTACCCTGCCTGTAACTGGGGGATATACGAGGGATTCCATGAGGGTGCACTTATGGGCTCTTCAGACAAGTGAGGTGACATGCTTTAACCTAACTGAAGTGTCATGAACAAAACTTAAATTTGTGGGATATGAAATAAGACGTGGTGAATAATCTTAGGTTGACAGACTCGACATTTACAAAATAAATTAAACACACATCCAGTCACCCCCTATTCTAAAACTAATTTATTTTCTATGAGGAACGAAGGGGAGACATTTCCCAGTGAAAACAGGGGATGACAGGGAGTGACGCAATAAGACACCTTGCCTTACAAAGAAGGAAATACATGGAAAAAACATGGAAACCACATTAAAGGACATGGCAAAATGGAAATAACAGTCTCATACGAATTAAAAATCCCACAAGTGATTTTACAATATAGGCAAGGCCGTTTGAACAGGGACTGTAGTGCAATACACTGGAAGATAATAATCTTACAGGCATGTGAGACAATAGTCTTACAAATACATCATTTACAAAGCACATAGGATGCAAATAGGCATGGACATATAAAACCTAATGGGCTAAAATATTTTATTTTTTCACTAAAAAATCTGATAGGCTAAAATAATTTATTTTTGTTCACTATAGAGCCCTATAAATGATTCTACAAACACAGACAGGGCCATTAGAACAGGTACGGTGGTATAAAACACTGTGAGACAACAGTCTCACAAGTACACCACTCATAAAGCACACAGGATGCAAAACATGCTCAGACATGAAAAACCTGATAAACTAAAATAAAACAAATATTTATTCACTACAGATCTACCTGATGGATGCACTTGAAATGCATCACAACAGATGAACACACTAGTCAAGAGAGAACGGATGAAGATTACATGGAAGAATGGTAGGGCGGAAGGTGACTCTTCCAAGAAAAGCCACATTCTTCCACGCAAAAAAACGACATGCGTTGTCACATAAAATAAATCATACATACTATAACATCCGCTAAACCAAAAGAAAGGATAGAGGGTAATCAAAATATTTTTTGATCAAAGGTAAACACCAGTAAAATACGATAAAAGCACTCACAACACCAAGTTTGACTGCCAAGGGAACTTAGACACGCCCACAAGAGTATAAAGGGGACTGCCGCTCCCCACTCGCGCTCACTCTCTCTCAGCACTTTGAGGGAGACACACCACCGAGTCACATTGCTCCAAGCTTCATTTTCATTGCATTGTTTCAAATCGATACTTTTCACAATAAATAACTTGTCAACCATGTACAGCCTGATGAAGATTTAGACAAATCGAAACGTCGTTGATAAACAAGGTTGACACATCATTTATAAAAAGCTGATAGTAGCAAACTAAACCCAAGTTAGCGGATCATTTTTAACACAAGTTGATACATAATAAACTATCTAGTTTAGCCTTCTAGCCCACCCAAACGAGGGGGCTGAACGGAAATAAAACTTGTGCACGTTACAAAATAAGAACTATACAGTTACTTATAGTAACCTACCCTCCATAGAATAAATAAATTAGTAAACTGTACTAATGTATTCTGACTCAGAGGAGGAAGGGTGGACGAGGGTGTCCTACAAGAGAGGATGTAACATGACACGCCATGAACCCCGTGTTACAAACCACCATGCAGGCGAATACATTCAACCAAAGGATCATCCCAATTATGCTGCTGCTGTCAGAGCAGGCAGGACAAGGGATAAAATGTATCCACAACGCCAACAATTTGAACCAGGCCATAGGCCACAATTTTTTGAAGCATCGAGGCACACTGTGCCTCGATACAAACCAAACAACAGGGCACAAAGTGTCAGCCAGGCTCCTAAAACGGATGCCTGGCACAATGGACGAGACACAAAGCAACAACCATATCCACAACACAGAAATGATGGATGGCGTACACAACGTGACTCTCTATTCAATGACAATAGAGACAGACAACAGCCATACCCACAACACAGAAAGGAGGAATGGCATGCACAACATAACTCTCAAAAACACAGACGTGTGGAGTTCAAGGTGAAACAATTTCACCAACCAGAGTACCGACAGCAGCCACCTCCACGTGGCTCCAGACAGAGAGTGGATGAGGCAACTCAACCTGATGATCCAGATTTTGGAGTCAGATTACGAGCATTGCACAGAGTGATTAAATGCTCACACCACCTCAATAACCTCCAGAACAACAAGCTCCCACCTGGGATCAAGAAAATCACAGATAACTTGATAATGTCAATCAAACCAGCTGTCCCTACGAAAAAAGTAACAGATTGTATTGAAGGCAACGCAAAGAATTGGGAACACACAACCCTCCTACTGCTACGTGACCACTATACAGAGGCACTGCAAGCTGAGTTAGACTCACTGCCATACATGACAGATGATGATTGGCAGGAACCCTTTGAGATAGCTGTGAGATGGGCCAAACGCCACCTAGGAGAACGTCTAAAAGATGAAGTGATAAGAAAAGCAGAAGGTCTTATCACAGACAAAATGTTCGAGGAGCTAGAAATCATGATGGAGGGAACTGAGGATGAGGAGGAAGAGCTGAGTGATGACCCAGTTCACACCACACCACCTCCAAGGAGAATTAAAACAGTGGGATTGCCACAAAAGCCTAAAAAACAGAAAATAACCCACTCAGTGCAGGTGTGTCCAGAACACCAAACAGACCCAGAACAAATAAGGGAGGAAATCCCTCACTCTGAGGACTCATCTACCCCAGTGGGGGTGCTCATAGAGCAGGCATTAGGAACACAACAAAGCCCAGAAACTGATCAACATAATACACAAAATCTGGGAGCATTCACAGAAGAACAGGAGATCATCCCGGACACAGCCCAAGCAGAGAGCGAGAATGATGAGCTAGCATGCTCACAATCACATTCCAAGGGGAAAGTCAACACCAGACTACCCCAGGAAGAGAATGAGGTAGACTTCATATCCCTAGACTCAGACACAGAGACTCCAAGGGCAAATAAGAGAACTCAACTCAGCCTGTTTCCAAACCGGAGGAAAAATATGGGAACAAATATCAATGTCAAAAAAACAACACCGAAAAGACTCACTCAACGATACCCTCTTCGTGGCATTGGCAAGAAGAGGGTATAGCCACTCCAAATGGACCACTTATCAGAGAAGAAGACAAGAGACACTCTGGATTAAGGTATTGGATACAACTATCCCTAAGGGTCTTATTAGGAGGTAGGATCACCTGATCACCCGGTCAGTAACGAGATGGCCAATGCATAGTGTTCTGGCCTTAGCCAGGGCACCCTTCCCCTAACCCCTAACTAGCTAGCGCCCTTTGCTGATTGGATCATCAGGCTCTTGCCTCTGACAACCCAGGATAGAAGACACTTCTATGATTAAAAGCATATGAAGGACTCAGGATGCATCACCCTGGAAGGAAGGGAGCAGCCATGAGAAAGACACACATAATCGACTTCCCTTACACCCTCACCTGGATAGGACTCTCGGGGAGGTTCTTTCAAGATAAAACAACACATCACAACAATCTCTTGACCGTAACTTTACTACAAGATCCTACATCCAATAGCACTTTGGTGCATACACATCAATTCGAGCATAACACCCAGAAGGCCATAATTGAAGCCTAAACAGGCCACATAACTAAAAAGGTCACGGTGTCAGAACACAGGACATATTTACATCTTACTTGACCCTGTATACAGACTCATATTGATGTATGCACACCAACACAAACATAAAGCCTAGAAGGCCACAAGTAAAGCCTAAACAAGCCATGGAGCCAAAAAGGTCACAGTGCTGGATTACAGGACACAATCCCATTCACCTCAACTTAAAATACTGAGGGTACAGGTTTAAAACCTAAATTCAGGTTCACACAATGGACCCTAACAAGGGACATGTATACTAGCCCTCCAAGGGCATTTGAAGTACAGAATCACATACACAAACCTGGTATACACCTCAGTTCAAATACTGGGACATAGGCCTTGACCTTTGACCCCAGCCAAAACTCCATCATCACGTCTCAACCTAAGATCCCACTGACTACATTTCAACTCAAAACAAAACCTACACATAGGCTCAAGTCTAACCAAGAAACTATGAGGGTAATCCCACCCCACCTATTACCCAAAGCCTAACCATACATTCACCACGTCTCAACTTAAGATACTGACTACCATGTCACAGCCTAAGATACAGGGGTATGATGAAACCTAATCACTTACCCTACGTCTCAACCTAAGACCCTGACTACCATGTCACAACTTAAAACACAAGGGTATGATGAAACCCAATCACTTACCCTAAACTTAACCACACTACCCCACATTGACTCCAAGTTTTGACCTAAACCTAAGAAGAAGACCAGTATACCCTGACTTGACCCTTGAGAGTATACGAGGGACCCTGCACTGGAATGCACTTAGGGATCCCCCAGAGCAGTGATGGAATACACTGACCTCCATAACAAGAAGTCTTAAGAAATACACAATCAAGTGTACTGGTGTACCCTGCCTGTAACTGGGGGATATACGAGGGATTCCGTGAGGGTGCACTTATGGGCTCTTCAGACAAGTGAGGTGATATGCTTTAACCTAATTGAAGTGTCATGAACAAAACTTGAATATACATACTTACCGATACACAGTCTGACCCTAATGACAGGGGGTCCCACCCTGGGACGGTTGGAATGGACTGTTGGGATCCCTGTGTGAACCTAGCTCTGACTGATGACCTATAGGATGACACAAATATGGGATAAAATTTGTGGGATATGAAATAAGACGTGGTGAATAATCTTAGGTTGACAGACTCGACATTTAGGGATGACAAGGGGTGACGCAATTAGACACCTTGCCTTGCAAAGAATAAAAGACATGGAAACAACATGGAAACCACATTAAAGGACATGGTAAAATGGAAATAACAGTCTCATACGAATTAAAAATCCCACAAGTGATTTTACAATATAGGCAAGGCCGTTTGAACAGGGACTGTAGTGCAATACACTGGAAGATAATAATCTTACAGGCATGTGAGACAATAGTCTTACAAATACACCATTTACAAAGCACATAGGATGCAAATAGGCATGGACATATAAAACCTAATGGGCTAAAATATTTTATTTTTTCACTAAAAAATCTGATAGGCTAAAATAATTTATTTTTGTTCACTATAAAACCCTATAAATGATTCTACAACACAGACAGGGCCACTAGAACAGGTACGGTGGTATAAAATACTGTGAGACAACAGTCTCACAAGTACACCACTCATAAAGCACACAGGATGCAAAACAGGCTCAGACATGAAAAACCTGATAAACTAAAATAAAACAAATATTTATTCACTACAGATCTACCTGATGGATGCACTTGAAATGCATCACAACAGATGAACACACTAGTCAAGAGAGAACGGATGAAGATTACATGGAAGAATGGTAGGGCGGAAGGTGACTCTTCCAAGAAAAGCCACATTCTTCCACGCAAAAAAACGACATGCGTTGTCACATAAAATAAATCATGCATACTATAACATCCGCTAAACCAAAAGAAAGGATAGAGGGTAATCAAAATATTTTTTGATCAAAGGTAAACACCAGTAAAATACGATAAAAGCACTCACAACACCAAGTTTGACTGCCAAGGGAACTTAGACACGCCCACAAGAGTATAAAGGGGACTGCTGCTCCCCACTCGCGCTCACTCTCTCTCAGCACTTTGAGGGAGACACATCACCGAATCACATTGCTCCAAGCTTCATTTTCATTGCATTGTTTCAAATCGATACTTTTCACAATAAATAACTTGTCAACCATGTACAGCCTGATGAAGATTTAGACAAATCGAAACGTCGTTGATAAACAAGGTTGACACATCATTTATAAAAAGCTGATAGTAGCAAACTAAACCCAAGTTAGCGGATCATTTTTAACACAAGTTGATACATAATAAACTATCTAGTTTAGCCTTCTAACCCACCCAAACGAGGGGGCTGAACGGAAATAAAACTTGTGCACGTTACAAAATAAGAACTATACAGTTACTTATAGTAACCTACCCTCCATAGAATAAATAAATTAGTAAACTGTACTAATGTATTCTGACTCAGAGGAGGAAGGGTGGACGAGGGTGTCCTACAAGAGAGGATGTAACATGACACACCATGAACCCCGTGTTACAAACCACCATGCAGGCGAATACATTCAACCAAAGGATCATCCCAATTATGCTGCTGCTGTCAGAGCAGGCAGGACAAGGGATAAAATGTATCCACAACGCCAACAATTTGAACCAGGCCATAGGCCACAATTTTTTGAAGCATCGAGGCACACTGTGCCTCGATACAAACCAAACAACAGGGCACAAAGTGTCAGCCAGGCTCCTAAAACGGATGCCTGGCACAATGGACGAGACACAAAGCAACAACCATATCCACAACACAGAAATGATGGATGGCGTACACAACGTGACTCTCTATTCAATGACAATAGAGACAGACAACAGCCATACCCACAACACAGAAAGGAGGAATGGCATGCACAACATAACTCTCAAAAACACAGACGTGTGGAGTTCAAGGTGAAACAATTTCACCAACCAGAGTACCGACAGCAGCCACCTCCACGTGGCTCCAGACAGAGAGTGGATGAGGCAACTCAACCTGATGATCCAGATTTTGGAGTCAGAGTACGAGCATTGCACAGAGTGATTAAATGCTCACACCACCTCAATAACCTCCAGAACAACAAGCTCCCACCTGGGATCAAGAAAATCACAGATAACTTGATAATGTCAATCAAACCAGCTGTCCCTACGAAAAAAGTAACAGATTGTATTGAAGGCAACGCAAAGAATTGGGAACACACAACCCTCCTACTGCTACGTGACCACTATACAGAGGCACTGCAAACTGAGTTAGACTCACTGCCATACATGACAGATGATGATTGGCAGGAACCCTTTGAGATAGCTGTGAGATGGGCCAAACGCCACCTAGGAGAACGTCTAAAAGATGAAGTGATAAGAAAAGCAGAAGGTCTTATCACAGACAAAATGTTCGAGGAGCTAGAAATCATGATGGAGGGAACTGAGGATGAGGAGGAAGAGCTGAGTGATGACCCAGTTCACACCACACCACCTCCAAGGAGAATTAAAACAGTGGGATTGCCACAAAAGCCTAAAAAACAGAAAATAACCCACTCAGTGCAGGTGTGTCCAGAACACCAAACAGACCCAGAACAAATAAGGGAGGAAATCCCTCACTCTGAGGACTCATCTACCCCAGTGGGGGTGCTCATAGAGCAGGCATTAGGAACACAACAAAGCCCAGAAACTGATCAACATAATACACAAAATCTGGGAGCATTCACAGAAGAACAGGAGATCATCCCGGACACAGCCCAAGCAGAGAGCGAGAATGATGAGCTAGCATGCTCACAATCACATTCCAAGGGGAAAGTCAACACCAGACTACCCCAGGAAGAGAATGAGGTAGACTTCATATCCCTAGACTCAGACACAGAGACTCCAAGGGCAAATAAGAGAACTCAACTCAGCCTGTTTCCAAACCGGAGGAAAAATATGGGAACAAATATCAATGTCAAAAAAACAACACCGAAAAGACTCACTCAACGATACCCTCTTCGTGGCATTGGCAAGAAGAGGGTATAGCCACTCCAAATGGACCACTTATCAGAGAAGAAGACAAGAGACACTCTGGATTAAGGTATTGGATACAACTATCCCTAAGGGTCTTATTAGGAGGTAGGATCACCTGATCACCCGGTCAGTAACGAGATGGCCAATGCATAGTGTTCTGGCCTTAGCCAGGGCACCCTTCCCCTAACCCCTAACTAGCTAGCGCCCTTTGCTGATTGGATCATCAGGCTCTTGCCTCTGACAACCCAGGATAGAAGACACTTCTATGATTAAAAGCATATGAAGGACTCAGGATGCATCACCCTGGAAGGAAGGGAGCAGCCATGAGAAAGACACACATAATCGACTTCCCTTACACCCTCACCTGGATAGGACTCTCGGGGAGGTTCTTTCAAGATAAAACAACACATCACAACAATCTCTTGACCGTAACTTTACTACAAGATCCTACATCCAATAGCACTTTGGTGCATACACATCAATTCGAGCATAACACCCAGAAGGCCATAATTGAAGCCTAAACAGGCCACATAACTAAAAAGGTCACGGTGTCAGAACACAGGACATATTTACATCTTACTTGACCCTGTATACAGACTCATATTGATGTATGCACACCAACACAAACATAAAGCCTAGAAGGCCACAAGTAAAGCCTAAACAAGCCATGGAGCCAAAAAGGTCACAGTGCTGGATTACAGGACACAATCCCATTCACCTCAACTTAAAATACTGAGGGTACAGGTTTAAAACCTAAATTCAGGTTCACACAATGGACCCTAACAAGGGACATGTATACTAGCCCTCCAAGGGCATTTGAAGTACAGAATCACATACACAAACCTGGTATACACCTCAGTTCAAATACTGGGACATAGGCCTTGACCTTTGACCCCAGCCAAAACTCCATCATCACGTCTCAACCTAAGATCCCACTGACTACATTTCAACTCAAAACAAAACCTACACATAGGCTCAAGTCTAACCAAGAAACTATGAGGGTAATCCCACCCCACCTATTACCCAAAGCCTAACCATACATTCACCACGTCTCAACTTAAGATACTGACTACCATGTCACAGCCTAAGATACAGGGGTATGATGAAACCTAATCACTTACCCTACGTCTCAACCTAAGACCCTGACTACCATGTCACAACTTAAAACACAAGGGTATGATGAAACCCAATCACTTACCCTAAACTTAACCACACTACCCCACATTGACTCCAAGTTTTGACCTAAACCTAAGAAGAAGACCAGTATACCCTGACTTGACCCTTGAGAGTATACGAGGGACCCTGCACTGGAATGCACTTAGGGATCCCCCAGAGCAGTGATGGAATACACTGACCTCCATAACAAGAAGTCTTAAGAAATACACAATCAAGTGTACTGGTGTACCCTGCCTGTAACTGGGGGATATACGAGGGATTCCGTGAGGGTGCACTTATGGGCTCTTCAGACAAGTGAGGTGATATGCTTTAACCTAATTGAAGTGTCATGAACAAAACTTGAATATACATACTTACCGATACACAGTCTGACCCTAATGACAGGGGGTCCCACCCTGGGACGGTTGGAATGGACTGTTGGGATCCCTGTGTGAACCTAGCTCTGACTGATGACCTATAGGATGACACAAATATGGGATAAAATTTGTGGGATATGAAATAAGACGTGGTGAATAATCTTAGGTTGACAGACTCGACATTTAGGGATGACAAGGGGTGACGCAATTAGACACCTTGCCTTGCAAAGAATAAAAGACATGGAAACAACATGGAAACCACATTAAAGGACATGGTAAAATGGAAATAACAGTCTCATACGAATTAAAAATCCCACAAGTGATTTTACAATATAGGCAAGGCCGTTTGAACAGGGACTGTAGTGCAATACACTGGAAGATAATAATCTTACAGGCATGTGAGACAATAGTCTTACAAATACACCATTTACAAAGCACATAGGATGCAAATAGGCATGGACATATAAAACCTAATGGGCTAAAATATTTTATTTTTTCACTAAAAAATCTGATAGGCTAAAATAATTTATTTTTGTTCACTATAAAACCCTATAAATGATTCTACAACACAGACAGGGCCACTAGAACAGGTACGGTGGTATAAAATACTGTGAGACAACAGTCTCACAAGTACACCACTCATAAAGCACACAGGATGCAAAACAGGCTCAGACATGAAAAACCTGATAAACTAAAATAAAACAAATATTTATTCACTACAGATCTACCTGATGGATGCACTTGAAATGCATCACAACAGATGAACACACTAGTCAAGAGAGAACGGATGAAGATTACATGGAAGAATGGTAGGGCGGAAGGTGACTCTTCCAAGAAAAGCCACATTCTTCCACGCAAAAAAACGACATGCGTTGTCACATAAAATAAATCATGCATACTATAACATCCGCTAAACCAAAAGAAAGGATAGAGGGTAATCAAAATATTTTTTGATCAAAGGTAAACACCAGTAAAATACGATAAAAGCACTCACAACACCAAGTTTGACTGCCAAGGGAACTTAGACACGCCCACAAGAGTATAAAGGGGACTGCTGCTCCCCACTCGCGCTCACTCTCTCTCAGCACTTTGAGGGAGACACATCACCGAATCACATTGCTCCAAGCTTCATTTTCATTGCATTGTTTCAAATCGATACTTTTCACAATAAATAACTTGTCAACCATGTACAGCCTGATGAAGATTTAGACAAATCGAAACGTCGTTGATAAACAAGGTTGACACATCATTTATAAAAAGCTGATAGTAGCAAACTAAACCCAAGTTAGCGGATCATTTTTAACACAAGTTGATACATAATAAACTATCTAGTTTAGCCTTCTAACCCACCCAAACGAGGGGGCTGAACGGAAATAAAACTTGTGCACGTTACAAAATAAGAACTATACAGTTACTTATAGTAACCTACCCTCCATAGAATAAATAAATTAGTAAACTGTACTAATGTATTCTGACTCAGAGGAGGAAGGGTGGACGAGGGTGTCCTACAAGAGAGGATGTAACATGACACACCATGAACCCCGTGTTACAAACCACCATGCAGGCGAATACATTCAACCAAAGGATCATCCCAATTATGCTGCTGCTGTCAGAGCAGGCAGGACAAGGGATAAAATGTATCCACAACGCCAACAATTTGAACCAGGCCATAGGCCACAATTTTTTGAAGCATCGAGGCACACTGTGCCTCGATACAAACCAAACAACAGGGCACAAAGTGTCAGCCAGGCTCCTAAAACGGATGCCTGGCACAATGGACGAGACACAAAGCAACAACCATATCCACAACACAGAAATGATGGATGGCGTACACAACGTGACTCTCTATTCAATGACAATAGAGACAGACAACAGCCATACCCACAACACAGAAAGGAGGAATGGCATGCACAACATAACTCTCAAAAACACAGACGTGTGGAGTTCAAGGTGAAACAATTTCACCAACCAGAGTACCGACAGCAGCCACCTCCACGTGGCTCCAGACAGAGAGTGGATGAGGCAACTCAACCTGATGATCCAGATTTTGGAGTCAGAGTACGAGCATTGCACAGAGTGATTAAATGCTCACACCACCTCAATAACCTCCAGAACAACAAGCTCCCACCTGGGATCAAGAAAATCACAGATAACTTGATAATGTCAATCAAACCAGCTGTCCCTACGAAAAAAGTAACAGATTGTATTGAAGGCAACGCAAAGAATTGGGAACACACAACCCTCCTACTGCTACGTGACCACTATACAGAGGCACTGCAAACTGAGTTAGACTCACTGCCATACATGACAGATGATGATTGGCAGGAACCCTTTGAGATAGCTGTGAGATGGGCCAAACGCCACCTAGGAGAACGTCTAAAAGATGAAGTGATAAGAAAAGCAGAAGGTCTTATCACAGACAAAATGTTCGAGGAGCTAGAAATCATGATGGAGGGAACTGAGGATGAGGAGGAAGAGCTGAGTGATGACCCAGTTCACACCACACCACCTCCAAGGAGAATTAAAACAGTGGGATTGCCACAAAAGCCTAAAAAACAGAAAATAACCCACTCAGTGCAGGTGTGTCCAGAACACCAAACAGACCCAGAACAAATAAGGGAGGAAATCCCTCACTCTGAGGACTCATCTACCCCAGTGGGGGTGCTCATAGAGCAGGCATTAGGAACACAACAAAGCCCAGAAACTGATCAACATAATACACAAAATCTGGGAGCATTCACAGAAGAACAGGAGATCATCCCGGACACAGCCCAAGCAGAGAGCGAGAATGATGAGCTAGCATGCTCACAATCACATTCCAAGGGGAAAGTCAACACCAGACTACCCCAGGAAGAGAATGAGGTAGACTTCATATCCCTAGACTCAGACACAGAGACTCCAAGGGCAAATAAGAGAACTCAACTCAGCCTGTTTCCAAACCGGAGGAAAAATATGGGAACAAATATCAATGTCAAAAAAACAACACCGAAAAGACTCACTCAACGATACCCTCTTCGTGGCATTGGCAAGAAGAGGGTATAGCCACTCCAAATGGACCACTTATCAGAGAAGAAGACAAGAGACACTCTGGATTAAGGTATTGGATACAACTATCCCTAAGGGTCTTATTAGGAGGTAGGATCACCTGATCACCCGGTCAGTAACGAGATGGCCAATGCATAGTGTTCTGGCCTGAGCCAGGGCACCCTTCCCCTAACCCCTAACTAGCTAGCGCCCTTTGCTGATTGGATCATCAGGCTCTTGCCTCTGACAACCCAGGATAGAAGACACTTCTATGATTAAAAGCATATGAAGGACTCAGGATGCATCACCCTGGAAGGAAGGGAGCAGCCATGAGAAAGACACACATAATCGACTTCCCTTACACCCTCACCTGGATAGGACTCTCGGGGAGGTTCTTTCAAGATAAAACAACACATCACAACAATCTCTTGACCGTAACTTTACTACAAGATCCTACATCCAATAGCACTTTGGTGCATACACATCAATTCGAGCATAACACCCAGAAGGCCATAATTGAAGCCTAAACAGGCCACATAACTAAAAAGGTCACGGTGTCAGAACACAGGACATATTTACATCTTACTTGACCCTGTATACAGACTCATATTGATGTATGCACACCAACACAAACATAAAGCCTAGAAGGCCACAAGTAAAGCCTAAACAAGCCATGGAGCCAAAAAGGTCACAGTGCTGGATTACAGGACACAATCCCATTCACCTCAACTTAAAATACTGAGGGTACAGGTTTAAAACCTAAATTCAGGTTCACACAATGGACCCTAACAAGGGACATGTATACTAGCCCTCCAAGGGCATTTGAAGTACAGAATCACATACACAAACCTGGTATACACCTCAGTTCAAATACTGGGACATAGGCCTTGACCTTTGACCCCAGCCAAAACTCCATCATCACGTCTCAACCTAAGATCCCACTGACTACATTTCAACTCAAAACAAAACCTACACATAGGCTCAAGTCTAACCAAGAAACTATGAGGGTAATCCCACCCCACCTATTACCCAAAGCCTAACCATACATTCACCACGTCTCAACTTAAGATACTGACTACCATGTCACAGCCTAAGATACAGGGGTATGATGAAACCTAATCACTTACCCTACGTCTCAACCTAAGACCCTGACTACCATGTCACAACTTAAAACACAAGGGTATGATGAAACCCAATCACTTACCCTAAACTTAACCACACTACCCCACATTGACTCCAAGTTTTGACCTAAACCTAAGAAGAAGACCAGTATACCCTGACTTGACCCTTGAGAGTATACGAGGGACCCTGCACTGGAATGCACTTAGGGATCCCCCAGAGCAGTGATGGAATACACTGACCTCCATAACAAGAAGTCTTAAGAAATACACAATCAAGTGTACTGGTGTACCCTGCCTGTAACTGGGGGATATACGAGGGATTCCGTGAGGGTGCACTTATGGGCTCTTCAGACAAGTGAGGTGATATGCTTTAACCTAATTGAAGTGTCATGAACAAAACTTGAATATACATACTTACCGATACACAGTCTGACCCTAATGACAGGGGGTCCCACCCTGGGACGGTTGGAATGGACTGTTGGGATCCCTGTGTGAACCTAGCTCTGACTGATGACCTATAGGATGACACAAATATGGGATAAAATTTGTGGGATATGAAATAAGACGTGGTGAATAATCTTAGGTTGACAGACTCGACATTTAGGGATGACAAGGGGTGACGCAATTAGACACCTTGCCTTGCAAAGAATAAAAGACATGGAAACAACATGGAAACCACATTAAAGGACATGGTAAAATGGAAATAACAGTCTCATACGAATTAAAAATCCCACAAGTGATTTTACAATATAGGCAAGGCCGTTTGAACAGGGACTGTAGTGCAATACACTGGAAGATAATAATCTTACAGGCATGTGAGACAATAGTCTTACAAATACACCATTTACAAAGCACATAGGATGCAAATAGGCATGGACATATAAAACCTAATGGGCTAAAATATTTTATTTTTTCACTAAAAAATCTGATAGGCTAAAATAATTTATTTTTGTTCACTATAAAACCCTATAAATGATTCTACAACACAGACAGGGCCACTAGAACAGGTACGGTGGTATAAAATACTGTGAGACAACAGTCTCACAAGTACACCACTCATAAAGCACACAGGATGCAAAACAGGCTCAGACATGAAAAACCTGATAAACTAAAATAAAACAAATATTTATTCACTACAGATCTACCTGATGGATGCACTTGAAATGCATCACAACAGATGAACACACTAGTCAAGAGAGAACGGATGAAGATTACATGGAAGAATGGTAGGGCGGAAGGTGACTCTTCCAAGAAAAGCCACATTCTTCCACGCAAAAAAACGACATGCGTTGTCACATAAAATAAATCATGCATACTATAACATCCGCTAAACCAAAAGAAAGGATAGAGGGTAATCAAAATATTTTTTGATCAAAGGTAAACACCAGTAAAATACGATAAAAGCACTCACAACACCAAGTTTGACTGCCAAGGGAACTTAGACACGCCCACAAGAGTATAAAGGGGACTGCTGCTCCCCACTCGCGCTCACTCTCTCTCAGCACTTTGAGGGAGACACATCACCGAATCACATTGCTCCAAGCTTCATTTTCATTGCATTGTTTCAAATCGATACTTTTCACAATAAATAACTTGTCAACCATGTACAGCCTGATGAAGATTTAGACAAATCGAAACGTCGTTGATAAACAAGGTTGACACATCATTTATAAAAAGCTGATAGTAGCAAACTAAACCCAAGTTAGCGGATCATTTTTAACACAAGTTGATACATAATAAACTATCTAGTTTAGCCTTCTAACCCACCCAAACGAGGGGGCTGAACGGAAATAAAACTTGTGCACGTTACAAAATAAGAACTATACAGTTACTTATAGTAACCTACCCTCCATAGAATAAATAAATTAGTAAACTGTACTAATGTATTCTGACTCAGAGGAGGAAGGGTGGACGAGGGTGTCCTACAAGAGAGGATGTAACATGACACACCATGAACCCCGTGTTACAAACCACCATGCAGGCGAATACATTCAACCAAAGGATCATCCCAATTATGCTGCTGCTGTCAGAGCAGGCAGGACAAGGGATAAAATGTATCCACAACGCCAACAATTTGAACCAGGCCATAGGCCACAATTTTTTGAAGCATCGAGGCACACTGTGCCTCGATACAAACCAAACAACAGGGCACAAAGTGTCAGCCAGGCTCCTAAAACGGATGCCTGGCACAATGGACGAGACACAAAGCAACAACCATATCCACAACACAGAAATGATGGATGGCGTACACAACGTGACTCTCTATTCAATGACAATAGAGACAGACAACAGCCATACCCACAACACAGAAAGGAGGAATGGCATGCACAACATAACTCTCAAAAACACAGACGTGTGGAGTTCAAGGTGAAACAATTTCACCAACCAGAGTACCGACAGCAGCCACCTCCACGTGGCTCCAGACAGAGAGTGGATGAGGCAACTCAACCTGATGATCCAGATTTTGGAGTCAGAGTACGAGCATTGCACAGAGTGATTAAATGCTCACACCACCTCAATAACCTCCAGAACAACAAGCTCCCACCTGGGATCAAGAAAATCACAGATAACTTGATAATGTCAATCAAACCAGCTGTCCCTACGAAAAAAGTAACAGATTGTATTGAAGGCAACGCAAAGAATTGGGAACACACAACCCTCCTACTGCTACGTGACCACTATACAGAGGCACTGCAAACTGAGTTAGACTCACTGCCATACATGACAGATGATGATTGGCAGGAACCCTTTGAGATAGCTGTGAGATGGGCCAAACGCCACCTAGGAGAACGTCTAAAAGATGAAGTGATAAGAAAAGCAGAAGGTCTTATCACAGACAAAATGTTCGAGGAGCTAGAAATCATGATGGAGGGAACTGAGGATGAGGAGGAAGAGCTGAGTGATGACCCAGTTCACACCACACCACCTCCAAGGAGAATTAAAACAGTGGGATTGCCACAAAAGCCTAAAAAACAGAAAATAACCCACTCAGTGCAGGTGTGTCCAGAACACCAAACAGACCCAGAACAAATAAGGGAGGAAATCCCTCACTCTGAGGACTCATCTACCCCAGTGGGGGTGCTCATAGAGCAGGCATTAGGAACACAACAAAGCCCAGAAACTGATCAACATAATACACAAAATCTGGGAGCATTCACAGAAGAACAGGAGATCATCCCGGACACAGCCCAAGCAGAGAGCGAGAATGATGAGCTAGCATGCTCACAATCACATTCCAAGGGGAAAGTCAACACCAGACTACCCCAGGAAGAGAATGAGGTAGACTTCATATCCCTAGACTCAGACACAGAGACTCCAAGGGCAAATAAGAGAACTCAACTCAGCCTGTTTCCAAACCGGAGGAAAAATATGGGAACAAATATCAATGTCAAAAAAACAACACCGAAAAGACTCACTCAACGATACCCTCTTCGTGGCATTGGCAAGAAGAGGGTATAGCCACTCCAAATGGACCACTTATCAGAGAAGAAGACAAGAGACACTCTGGATTAAGGTATTGGATACAACTATCCCTAAGGGTCTTATTAGGAGGTAGGATCACCTGATCACCCGGTCAGTAACGAGATGGCCAATGCATAGTGTTCTGGCCTTAGCCAGGGCACCCTTCCCCTAACCCCTAACCCTAACCCTAACCCTAACCCTAACCCTAACCCTAACCCTAACCCTAACCCTAACCCTAACCCTAACCCTAACCCTAACCCTAACCCTTAAAGACCAGGAACACCTCCAACTCGTACTGTAGTGTACAGAGATCCTTTAGATCCACTAGATCAATCAAACAAATTAGGCCACAGGCCATTGATTGACCTGCCCAGACGGTTTCCGTCCAGTAATAGACTGGGCACAAAAGACATGTTAGGTGTAGAAGCATGTCGTGAAAAATATGGCTTATACAAGGCCCTAGACCGTCAGGAAAAGTCTCACAGACCAGCCAACAAAACAATAACAATTATGGAAGAGGGAGACTTGCACAGTGAAGAAACAGGAGGGTGTAGTGACAATGACATTTTGAACACACCACCTGGTACAGTGGAGACCTCTGACGTCAGTCCACATTCAGCAGACCCTGAATGGGATTTCAACGATCACACAGAGTGGCCCTTACCCAGTGAGGGACCACAGTCCTACCAGGAGACTCTCACACAAACAAGTGGAGAGTGCTACTCAGACCCAGACGATCAAACCTATTATGAGGACAACATTGAAAGACAAAGGGGAAAAGATGCTCAGATTAACAAACAGATTCAGGAACTTTTCATGACAGAAGATACTGACTTTAATAATAAATTAAAGGCGTTCTATAGAGTCATTAGAACTGCACATCACTACACTAATGTCATGAAGGAATTAGTTCCAGTGGGGATCAGGAAAATGACAACAACCTTGATCGATACGATCAAGCCCACTGCCCCATCTACTGAGCTCAAAAAACGCATTGAAACAAATGCTAGAAGGTGGGAGGAATCCACAATGGAGTGTCTACGCAGCCATTACCTAATAGAGCTGCAGAAAGAGATCCGAAATCTGCCAGACATGCTACCTTCAGAGTGGCACATGCCATTCAGAATAACATCCAAGTGGGCAAGAAGGAACCTGGGTGCCAGACTGCAGGAGACCACCTTACATAAGGTACAGGCCTTGTTTCGGACCAAATATGAGAGTGACACAACCAATTCAGAGGGGACACAAACGTCACAAGACAGCCACGTCACTGTGCCCCCACAAGAGGTTAGGACACAGACGGGTGAGGAGGACCCCGGTACTGTGCTACCAGAAGAATGTGAGTCGCAGACGGGTGAGGAGGACCCCGGTACTGCATCAACAGGAGAATGTAAGACACAGACGGGTGAGGAGGACCCCGGTACTGTGCTAAAATGTAAGATACAGGCGGGTGAGGATGACCCCGGTACTGCAATAACAGGAGAATGTAGGATACAGACGGGTGAGGAAGACCCCGGTACTGTGCTAGCAGAAGAATGTGAGACACAGACGGCAGCAGAAGGCCCCGTCGTAGTGCAACCACAAGAAGAAATGACAGACATGTCATTGATCAATCGTGCTGTGATGGTTGGCACACCACAGATTGACCTGGACACACCCCCAGGGCAGGGTGCAACAGAATTAGACCAAATCAAGACCATCTTAGAGTCAGGACCTGTAACACGAGGTCAGAAAGCCAAATCCGAGGCATTGGTCAAACAAACCAGTCTTGTTAGACTCACACAAGACTGGTCCATGGATGAAGAACTGGTTGTCACTCAACGTCCGAACAGGCATAACTCTACCAATATGAAACACAGGAAATGGAACCTTTCAGTCAGGAAGAGATGGTTAGTCATAGGTGACTCCAATCTTCAAAACATCCAGTCCTACATATGCCCAGAGATGCAAGTAGACTGCTTCCCGGGGGCTGGCTTTGGTCATGTACCAGCCCTGGTCTCAGGAGCAATAGTCGAAATTGAAGTTGATAAGATCATACTGGCATTCGGCATCAATTACCACACTTGGACCGACAAATCCACTATGTATAGACAAGTTATACAGGCGGTCACAAGCACACAACAGTACTTCCCACAAGCCAGAGTCTGGGTCCCACTGTTAAATTATTCTGAACAACTTTCAGACCAATCAAAAGACATATTGGACTATCTCAATGACATCATTAGAGACAGACTCTGTCCAATCCCCAAACTTCCATCTACTCTATTCTCCACAGATAGAGATGACATCTACTGGACCAAAAATACAGCAAAGAGAATGCTGTATCACTGGATCAAATACATTGCTTAAAGCTACAAGGCGGTCACACATACAACACATAATACAGGTGTGTTGTATTAAGAGACTTCAGAGCCATCTAAAGGCTAGTTTGATACGATAGGGGACTGTTGACAGACCTCACAGTCACCTGTCATGACTCTAAACTGGAGCCCCAGTTTTCGAGGTAGAGTTACAATAATCTGATCAACCAACAGACAATTTCTGCTGAAAGGGACTTCAACAGGGGGCAGGGAACTGATTCATGGGACATTCGGTTGCCAACAAGAAGCGAGTGCAACTGTGCCCTGACCTGTGTCGGGGTACCACCCCCCTTTTCCCCTAAACTAGCCAGTGCCTATTGGTGGCCGAATGGTCAGTGCCCTGCTTCTTGTTTCCCCAGACAATTGTTCTAGTTGAAAATACTGACAGAACAGTGGATCATTTCTCAAAAAAACACATGAAACACAAACTGTGAATCACATCAAGTACAAGAAACCTACATTGGGCTTTCCATAGGATATTGAGAACAACTACACATTTAACTTGTCAGTGGATGTTTAAACCACACCACTAAGTAACCACATTACTGGATTTTAAGGCCAAAATTGGCAACCACTGTAATATACTCACCTCGAATATAAAACCTAAATAACATGGATCACACAGTGACCACAAGACTTAGTGGATCACACAATGACCACAAGACTTAAAAACATATTTATATAAACCTAAAAGGATCACACTCTTGACCACAGGACTCTTTAAACATTCATCACTGTACCAACTGAATGATGGCAAGATGAGTGATGACACAACCATGTGGATCCCTCAGCCACCAACACCTCCCCTCCTTTTAAAACCCAGCTCCTCCCACTTTTTGTATATAGGATTCAAACTTTTCATTCCTGAAACAACCATTTTATTTGTCCCCGATCTAAGACCTATGTTGCCCAACAGTTTTGACCAGCCATAACCCAGGATACTTGCCAAGCGACCTTTGACCCCATACTTACCCATCATGTCTCAATCTAACCCTCTCGCCATCTTCTATCCCCTAGGACCCTAATTACAGGCCTAGTCTTACTAAAGAACAACATGCCCGATATGGCAAACCCTAAGACTCTGACCTCTGAGCTTAAACCCAGGACAGAGCACACAGGGTTAAACCCAACCCACCTATTCTACACACCTTAACCGTTCCAACCCCACAGGGATTCTGATCTCTCTCCTGAACCTAACCACTTCATACATAACCTCAACCTAACCAGGAGGTTAAATACTTACCTGAACAAAAACCCACAAGAGAGAAAGTAGAGTTAACCCCAACCTACCCTCTATACACAACCTAACCATTACAGGGTATGACCTAATCCTAATTTAGAAACCAATACTTACCTGAGACAATGTTGCCTGGGGGAGCTTCAATCGGGGGGGACAGACCCTGTGGGAACAGACAGAGACATGATGAGAAATACAATTACAGTTTAAAAAGGCAAATATAATTTACCCCTTAAAAATGCTTAATCTAGCATTGAACACCAGATGACCAAAGGGAAGACCTTAGGTCACTTAAACACCAAAATCAGGTGTGAGTAACCCCTGGGGGGATCATTAGAAAGAAGATATGTTATTAATTGTTGAAAAAAACAATGATAACCTGCTTCGATAGGCTAATTAGAGCAAACAAGGGCAGAAGGCCCCAATTGAAGCCTGACTGGCTATAAACACTAAAGAGAGTAGAAGCAGCTCTAGAGGGACCACTTTTAATTACACCTGGGATACAATAGCTGGTATAATATAAGGTTTAATTTTTATTAAACAATAATGTGTTATGGGGAGGTGGATTGGATCGTTGGACAGGATACAGAAGGGTGCCATGCAATTCTGGATGGCATTTAGGCGTTGTAGGTATTATGCAATAAAACCACTTTTATGCATACAAATCCACTACTAAATAATGATCAAGGTACAATAGTAATATTTATAAAACCCATGAGATCATAAAGCCATGAGAGGCCATAAGAAGAGTACTTTAAAAGGAAAAAACTACATAGCCTAATTTATTTCCAATGCGACACACTGGATGTTGGAGGTGCCACATTGCACATGGACACTCAGTTCATGGAGGTGACACTATCTGTGTACAGTCAATACACCTAAAAAAAGCCAAGACAGGCCAGGATAGTGTATAGGAGTATTTTTCAATCATAAAAATAATTTTTTTTGTCACTACAGCAGTAGTGGGGCGAACATATTCGCCCTGCAATAGTCACCTTGGGGTGTCACATTGCACATGGGCACCAAATTCACTGAGGTGACACTATCTGTGTACAAGTCAATACACTTATAAAAACCAGGACAGGCCGGGACAGTGCTTAGGAATATTTTTCAATCATAAAAATATTTTTTATTGTCACTATAACAGTAGGGAGAACGGATTTACCTTACAAAGGGTCACTTTGAGTGACATGTCGAGGCTTGCCCGAAGCCACGCCCAGTGGATGCTGCTATCCACTCGTCAGTGTGTTCCAAGACTCTGAACAGAGCACACGGCTGCTGCGATCTTTCTGAAAGCTCAATAGAGAGACACTCTTAGCTCAAGTTTAGAGATTTGTCAACCCTGTAGACATCTGAAGAAGGTTAAATATAACCGAAACGTTATGTTAGTGTTGACATTGTTATATATTAAAGCAGTATAGCAGCGGAAAACGTTGTTCAAGAAGCTAATATTAGCAGCGGGAAGCGCTGCTCAGGTGGCTGTTGAACAACATTGGCTTTGCTTAGTTTGAGATAACGGACTAATTTAAACACCATTTAGTGTCATATAAAGCAGTTAGTTAGTCTCCTCTACTCGTCAAGGAGGGGGAGCAGGCCATAAATTATAATTAAATTCGGTGCAAAGTTGATATTAGAAGCAATTGGCGCAGCAGGCCAATACTTCTCTGAAAAAAGTGAATTTGAGACACTGTGAGAGTCTAAAATTAACGGACTAATTTAAACACGAATTGACAGGCTATATAGCACTCAGTTAGTCTTTTAAACTCACTTAAGATAAGAAGCAGAACAAAAACTACACTTGCACACTTTGTAAAGTGGATTTTACAGCAAGTTGTAGCAATTAGCTTTAAACACAAAGCTAACCAGCTTAAACAAAAGCTAGCATGGCAGAGTGTGCTTGGTCTGATGTCCAGGAGGAAGGCACACAGGTGCCAAGTCGTGGCACTCGCTTCAGAGGCAGTGCACTGAGATATCGAGAGCAAAGACCAGGAACACCTCCAACTCGTACTGTAGTGTACAGAGATCCTTTAGATCCACTAGATCAATCAAACAAATTAGGCCACAGGCCATTGATTGACCTGCCCAGACGGTTTCCGTCCAGTAATAGACTGGGCACAAAAGACATGTTAGGTGTAGAAGCATGTCGTGAAAAATATGGCTTATACAAGGCCCTAGACCGTCAGGAAAAGTCTCACAGACCAGCCAACAAAACAATAACAATTATGGAAGAGGGAGACTTGCACAGTGAAGAAACAGGAGGGTGTAGTGACAATGACATTTTGAACACACCACCTGGTACAGTGGAGACCTCTGACGTCAGTCCACATTCAGCAGACCCTGAATGGGATTTCAACGATCACACAGAGTGGCCCTTACCCAGTGAGGGACCACAGTCCTACCAGGAGACTCTCACACAAACAAGTGGAGAGTGCTACTCAGACCCAGACGATCAAACCTATTATGAGGACAACATTGAAAGACAAAGGGGAAAAGATGCTCAGATTAACAAACAGATTCAGGAACTTTTCATGACAGAAGATACTGACTTTAATAATAAATTAAAGGCGTTCTATAGAGTCATTAGAACTGCACATCACTACACTAATGTCATGAAGGAATTAGTTCCAGTGGGGATCAGGAAAATGACAACAACCTTGATCGATACGATCAAGCCCACTGCCCCATCTACTGAGCTCAAAAAACGCATTGAAACAAATGCTAGAAGGTGGGAGGAATCCACAATGGAGTGTCTACGCAGCCATTACCTAATAGAGCTGCAGAAAGAGATCCGAAATCTGCCAGACATGCTACCTTCAGAGTGGCACATGCCATTCAGAATAACATCCAAGTGGGCAAGAAGGAACCTGGGTGCCAGACTGCAGGAGACCACCTTACATAAGGTACAGGCCTTGTTTCGGACCAAATATGAGAGTGACACAACCAATTCAGAGGGGACACAAACGTCACAAGACAGCCACGTCACTGTGCCCCCACAAGAGGTTAGGACACAGACGGGTGAGGAGGACCCCGGTACTGTGCTACCAGAAGAATGTGAGTCGCAGACGGGTGAGGAGGACCCCGGTACTGCATCAACAGGAGAATGTAAGACACAGACGGGTGAGGAGGACCCCGGTACTGTGCTAAAATGTAAGATACAGGCGGGTGAGGATGACCCCGGTACTGCAATAACAGGAGAATGTAGGATACAGACGGGTGAGGAAGACCCCGGTACTGTGCTAGCAGAAGAATGTGAGACACAGACGGCAGCAGAAGGCCCCGTCGTAGTGCAACCACAAGAAGAAATGACAGACATGTCATTGATCAATCGTGCTGTGATGGTTGGCACACCACAGATTGACCTGGACACACCCCCAGGGCAGGGTGCAACAGAATTAGACCAAATCAAGACCATCTTAGAGTCAGGACCTGTAACACGAGGTCAGAAAGCCAAATCCGAGGCATTGGTCAAACAAACCAGTCTTGTTAGACTCACACAAGACTGGTCCATGGATGAAGAACTGGTTGTCACTCAACGTCCGAACAGGCATAACTCTACCAATATGAAACACAGGAAATGGAACCTTTCAGTCAGGAAGAGATGGTTAGTCATAGGTGACTCCAATCTTCAAAACATCCAGTCCTACATATGCCCAGAGATGCAAGTAGACTGCTTCCCGGGGGCTGGCTTTGGTCATGTACCAGCCCTGGTCTCAGGAGCAATAGTCGAAATTGAAGTTGATAAGATCATACTGGCATTCGGCATCAATTACCACACTTGGACCGACAAATCCACTATGTATAGACAAGTTATACAGGCGGTCACAAGCACACAACAGTACTTCCCACAAGCCAGAGTCTGGGTCCCACTGTTAAATTATTCTGAACAACTTTCAGACCAATCAAAAGACATATTGGACTATCTCAATGACATCATTAGAGACAGACTCTGTCCAATCCCCAAACTTCCATCTACTCTATTCTCCACAGATAGAGATGACATCTACTGGACCAAAAATACAGCAAAGAGAATGCTGTATCACTGGATCAAATACATTGCTTAAAGCTACAAGGCGGTCACACATACAACACATAATACAGGTGTGTTGTATTAAGAGACTTCAGAGCCATCTAAAGGCTAGTTTGATACGATAGGGGACTGTTGACAGACCTCACAGTCACCTGTCATGACTCTAAACTGGAGCCCCAGTTTTCGAGGTAGAGTTACAATAATCTGATCAACCAACAGACAATTTCTGCTGAAAGGGACTTCAACAGGGGGCAGGGAACTGATTCATGGGACATTCGGTTGCCAACAAGAAGCGAGTGCAACTGTGCCCTGACCTGTGTCGGGGTACCACCCCCCTTTTCCCCTAACCCTAACCCTAACCCTAACCCTAACCCTAACCCTAACCCTAACCCTAACCCTAACCCTAACCCTAACCCTAACCCTAACCCTAACCCTAACCCTAACCCTAACCCTAACCCTAACCCTACTAACCCTAACCCTAACCCTAACCCTAACCCTAACCCTAACCCTAACCCTAACCCTAACCCTAACCCTAACCCTAACCCTAACCCTAACCCTAACCCTAACCCTAACCCTAACCCTAACCCTAACCCTAACCCTAACCCTAACCCTAACCCTAACCTAACCCTAACCCTAACCCTAACCCTAACCCTAACCCTAACCCTAACCCTAACCCTAACCCTAACCCTAACCCATCATGTCTCAATCTAACCCTCTCGCCATCTTCTATCCCCTAGGACCCTAATTACAGGCCTAGTCTTACTAAAGAACAACATGCCCGATATGGCAAACCCTAAGACTCTGACCTCTGAGCTTAAACCCAGGACAGAGCACACAGGGTTAAACCCAACCCACCTATTCTACACACCTTAACCGTTCCAACCCCACAGGGATTCTGATCTCTCTCCTGAACCTAACCACTTCATACATAACCTCAACCTAACCAGGAGGTTAAATACTTACCTGAACAAAAACCCACAAGAGAGAAAGTAGAGTTAACCCCAACCTACCCTCTATACACAACCTAACCATTACAGGGTATGACCTAATCCTAATTTAGAAACCAATACTTACCTGAGACAATGTTGCCTGGGGGAGCTTCAATCGGGGGGGACAGACCCTGTGGGAACAGACAGAGACATGATGAGAAATACAATTACAGTTTAAAAAGGCAAATATAATTTACCCCTTAAAAATGCTTAATCTAGCATTGAACACCAGATGACCAAAGGGAAGACCTTAGGTCACTTAAACACCAAAATCAGGTGTGAGTAACCCCTGGGGGGATCATTAGAAAGAAGATATGTTATTAATTGTTGAAAAAAACAATGATAACCTGCTTCGATAGGCTAATTAGAGCAAACAAGGGCAGAAGGCCCCAATTGAAGTCTGACTGGCTATAAACACTAAAGAGAGTAGAAGCAGCTCTAGAGGGACCACTTTTAATTACACCTGGGATACAATAGCTGGTATAATATAAGGTTTAATTTTTATTAAACAATAATGTGTTATGGGGAGGTGGATTGGATCGTTGGACAGGATACAGAAGGGTGCCATGCAATTCTGGATGGCATTTAGGCGTTGTAGGTATTATGCAATAAAACCACTTTTATGCATACAAATCCACTACTAAATAATGATCAAGGTACAATAGTAATATTTATAAAACCCATGAGATCATAAAGCCATGAGAGGCCATAAGAAGAGTACTTTAAAAGGAAAAAACTACATAGCCTAATTTATTTCCAATGCGACACACTGGATGTTGGAGGTGCCACATTGCACATGGACACTCAGTTCATGGAGGTGACACTATCTGTGTACAGTCAATACACCTAAAAAAAGCCAAGACAGGCCAGGATAGTGTATAGGAGTATTTTTCAATCATAAAAATAATTTTTTTTGTCACTACAGCAGTAGTGGGGCGAACATATTCGCCCTGCAATAGTCACCTTGGGGTGTCACATTGCACATGGGCACCAAATTCACTGAGGTGACACTATCTGTGTACAAGTCAATACACTTATAAAAACCAGGACAGGCCGGGACAGTGCTTAGGAATATTTTTCAATCATAAAAATATTTTTTATTGTCACTATAACAGTAGGGAGAACGGATTTACCTTACAAAGGGTCACTTTGAGTGACATGTCGAGGCTTGCCCGAAGCCACGCCCAGTGGATGCTGCTATCCACTCGTCAGTGTGTTCCAAGACTCTGAACAGAGCACACGGCTGCTGCGATCTTTCTGAAAGCTCAATAGAGAGACACTCTTAGCTCAAGTTTAGAGATTTGTCAACCCTGTAGACATCTGAAGAAGGTTAAATATAACCGAAACGTTATGTTAGTGTTGACATTGTTATATATTAAAGCAGTATAGCAGCGGAAAACGTTGTTCAAGAAGCTAATATTAGCAGCGGGAAGCGCTGCTCAGGTGGCTGTTGAACAACATTGGCTTTGCTTAGTTTGAGATAACGGACTAATTTAAACACCATTTAGTGTCATATAAAGCAGTTAGTTAGTCTCCTCTACTCGTCAAGGAGGGGGAGCAGGCCATAAATTATAATTAAATTCGGTGCAAAGTTGATATTAGAAGCAATTGGCGCAGCAGGCCAATACTTCTCTGAAAAAAGTGAATTTGAGACACTGTGAGAGTCTAAAATTAACGGACTAATTTAAACACGAATTGACAGGCTATATAGCACTCAGTTAGTCTTTTAAACTCACTTAAGATAAGAAGCAGAACAAAAACTACACTTGCACACTTTGTAAAGTGGATTTTACAGCAAGTTGTAGCAATTAGCTTTAAACACAAAGCTAACCAGCTTAAACAAAAGCTAGCATGGCAGAGTGTGCTTGGTCTGATGTCCAGGAGGAAGGCACACAGGTGCCAAGTCGTGGCACTCGCTTCAGAGGCAGTGCACTGAGATATCGAGAGCAAAGACCAGGAACACCTCCAACTCGTACTGTAGTGTACAGAGATCCTTTAGATCCACTAGATCAATCAAACAAATTAGGCCACAGGCCATTGATTGACCTGCCCAGACGGTTTCCGTCCAGTAATAGACTGGGCACAAAAGACATGTTAGGTGTAGAAGCATGTCGTGAAAAATATGGCTTATACAAGGCCCTAGACCGTCAGGAAAAGTCTCACAGACCAGCCAACAAAACAATAACAATTATGGAAGAGGGAGACTTGCACAGTGAAGAAACAGGAGGGTGTAGTGACAATGACATTTTGAACACACCACCTGGTACAGTGGAGACCTCTGACGTCAGTCCACATTCAGCAGACCCTGAATGGGATTTCAACGATCACACAGAGTGGCCCTTACCCAGTGAGGGACCACAGTCCTACCAGGAGACTCTCACACAAACAAGTGGAGAGTGCTACTCAGACCCAGACGATCAAACCTATTATGAGGACAACATTGAAAGACAAAGGGGAAAAGATGCTCAGATTAACAAACAGATTCAGGAACTTTTCATGACAGAAGATACTGACTTTAATAATAAATTAAAGGCGTTCTATAGAGTCATTAGAACTGCACATCACTACACTAATGTCATGAAGGAATTAGTTCCAGTGGGGATCAGGAAAATGACAACAACCTTGATCGATACGATCAAGCCCACTGCCCCATCTACTGAGCTCAAAAAACGCATTGAAACAAATGCTAGAAGGTGGGAGGAATCCACAATGGAGTGTCTACGCAGCCATTACCTAATAGAGCTGCAGAAAGAGATCCGAAATCTGCCAGACATGCTACCTTCAGAGTGGCACATGCCATTCAGAATAACATCCAAGTGGGCAAGAAGGAACCTGGGTGCCAGACTGCAGGAGACCACCTTACATAAGGTACAGGCCTTGTTTCGGACCAAATATGAGAGTGACACAACCAATTCAGAGGGGACACAAACGTCACAAGACAGCCACGTCACTGTGCCCCCACAAGAGGTTAGGACACAGACGGGTGAGGAGGACCCCGGTACTGTGCTACCAGAAGAATGTGAGTCGCAGACGGGTGAGGAGGACCCCGGTACTGCATCAACAGGAGAATGTAAGACACAGACGGGTGAGGAGGACCCCGGTACTGTGCTAAAATGTAAGATACAGGCGGGTGAGGATGACCCCGGTACTGCAATAACAGGAGAATGTAGGATACAGACGGGTGAGGAAGACCCCGGTACTGTGCTAGCAGAAGAATGTGAGACACAGACGGCAGCAGAAGGCCCCGTCGTAGTGCAACCACAAGAAGAAATGACAGACATGTCATTGATCAATCGTGCTGTGATGGTTGGCACACCACAGATTGACCTGGACACACCCCCAGGGCAGGGTGCAACAGAATTAGACCAAATCAAGACCATCTTAGAGTCAGGACCTGTAACACGAGGTCAGAAAGCCAAATCCGAGGCATTGGTCAAACAAACCAGTCTTGTTAGACTCACACAAGACTGGTCCATGGATGAAGAACTGGTTGTCACTCAACGTCCGAACAGGCATAACTCTACCAATATGAAACACAGGAAATGGAACCTTTCAGTCAGGAAGAGATGGTTAGTCATAGGTGACTCCAATCTTCAAAACATCCAGTCCTACATATGCCCAGAGATGCAAGTAGACTGCTTCCCGGGGGCTGGCTTTGGTCATGTACCAGCCCTGGTCTCAGGAGCAATAGTCGAAATTGAAGTTGATAAGATCATACTGGCATTCGGCATCAATTACCACACTTGGACCGACAAATCCACTATGTATAGACAAGTTATACAGGCGGTCACAAGCACACAACAGTACTTCCCACAAGCCAGAGTCTGGGTCCCACTGTTAAATTATTCTGAACAACTTTCAGACCAATCAAAAGACATATTGGACTATCTCAATGACATCATTAGAGACAGACTCTGTCCAATCCCCAAACTTCCATCTACTCTATTCTCCACAGATAGAGATGACATCTACTGGACCAAAAATACAGCAAAGAGAATGCTGTATCACTGGATCAAATACATTGCTTAAAGCTACAAGGCGGTCACACATACAACACATAATACAGGTGTGTTGTATTAAGAGACTTCAGAGCCATCTAAAGGCTAGTTTGATACGATAGGGGACTGTTGACAGACCTCACAGTCACCTGTCATGACTCTAAACTGGAGCCCCAGTTTTCGAGGTAGAGTTACAATAATCTGATCAACCAACAGACAATTTCTGCTGAAAGGGACTTCAACAGGGGGCAGGGAACTGATTCATGGGACATTCGGTTGCCAACAAGAAGCGAGTGCAACTGTGCCCTGACCTGTGTCGGGGTACCACCCCCCTTTTCCCCTAACCCTAACCCTAACCCTAACCCTAACCCTAACCCTAACCCTAACCCTAACCCTAACCCTAACCCTAACCCTAACCCTAACCCTAACCCTAACCCTAACCCTAACCCTAACCCTAACCCTAACCCTAACCCTAACCCTAACCCTAACCCTGCAACACGAGGTCACAAGGCCAAGTCCAAGGCATTGGTCAAACAAACCAGTCTTGTTAGACTCACACAAGACTGGTCCATGTATGAAGAACTGGTTGTCACTCAACGGTCGAACAAACATAACTCTACCAATGTGAAAGGTGTACCCGGCCTGTAACTGGGGGATATACGAGGGATTTCGGGAGGGTGCACTTACGGACTCTTCAGACAAGTGAGGTGATATACCTTAACCTAACTGGAGTATCATAAACACAACTTGAATATACATACTTATAGGGGTGTTGTATCAAGAGACTTCAGAGCCATCTAAAGGCTAGTTTGATACGATAGGGGACTGTTGACAGACCTCACAGTCACCTGTCATGACTCTAAACTGGAGCCCCAGTTTTCGAGGTAGAGTTACAATAATCTGATCAACCAACAGACAATTTCTGCTGAAAGGGACTTCAACAGGGGGCAGGGAACTGATTCATGGGACATTCGGTTGCCAACAAGAAGCGAGTGCAACTGTGCCCTGACCTGTGTCGGGGTACCACCCCCCTTTTCCCCTAACCCTAACCCTAACCCTAACCCTAACCCTAACCCTAACCCTAACCCTAACCCTAACCCTAACCCTAACCCTAACCCTAACCCTAACCCTAACCCTAACCCTAACCCTAACCCTAACCCTAACCCTAACCCACATCTAGGGTTAGGGTTACGAAAATGAGGTTTTTTTACGGTCCCCGAAGAGGCCCGCGCATGGTGCAGTTGGATTCCTGGTCCAAAAGGGAGCAGAAAACGTATGGGGCCCTTTTCGCTCAGGAGTTTCGTTGCCGAGCAATTGTCTAACCCCGACTAGCACCTAGGGTTAGGGTTACGAAAATGAGGTTTTTTACGGTGCCCGGAGAGGCCCGCGCATGGCGCAGTTGGATTCCTGGTCCAAAAGGGAGCAGAAAACGTATGGGGCCCTTTTCGCTCAGGAGTTTCGTTGCCGAACCATTGCAAATTGCCATACCCACATCTAGGGTTAGGGTTACGAAAATGAGGTTTTTTACGGTGCCCGGAGAGGCCCGCGCATGGCGCAGTTGGATTCCTGGTCCAAAAGGGAGCAGAAAACGTATGGGGCCCTTTTCGCTCAGGAGTTTCGTTGCCGAGCAATTGTCTAACCCCGACTAGCACCTAGGGTTAGGGTTACGAAAATGAGGTTTTTTACGGTGCCCGGAGAGGCCCGCGCATGGCGCAGTTGGATTCCTGGTCCAAAAGGGAGCAGAAAACGTATGGGGCCCTTTTCGCTCAGGAGTTTCGTTGCCGAACCATTGCAAATTGCCATACCCACATCTAGGGTTAGGGTTACGAAAATGAGGTTTTTTACGGTGCCCGGAGAGGCCCGCGCATGGCGCAGTTGGATTCCTGGTCCAAAAGGGAGCAGAAAACGTATGGGGCCCTTTTCGCTCAGGAGTTTCGTTGCCGAGCAATTGTCTAACCCCGACTAGCACCTAGGGTTAGGGTTACGAAAATGAGGTTTTTTACGGTGCCCGGAGAGGCCCGCGCATGGCGCAGTTGGATTCCTGGTCCAAAAGGGAGCAGAAAACGTATGGGGCCCTTTTCGCTCAGGAGTTTCGTTGCCGAACCATTGCAAATTGCCATACCCACATCTAGGGTTAGGGTTACGAAAATGAGGTTTTTTACGGTGCCCGGAGAGGCCCGCGCATGGCGCAGTTGGATTCCTGGTCCAAAAGGGAGCAGAAAACGTATGGGGCCCTTTTCGCTCAGGAGTTTCGTTGCCGAACCATTGCAAATTGCCATACCCACATCTAGGGTTAGGGTTACGAAAATGAGGTTTTTTACGGTGCCCGGAGAGGCCCGCGCATGGCGCAGTTGGATTCCTGGTCCAAAAGGGAGCAGAAAACGTATGGGGCCCTTTTCGCTCAGGAGTTTCGTTGCCGAGCAATTGTCTAACCCCGACTAGCACCTAGGGTTAGGGTTACGAAAATGAGGTTTTTTACGGTGCCCGGAGAGGCCCGCGCATGGCGCAGTTGGATTCCTGGTCCAAAAGGGAGCAGAAAACGTATGGGGCCCTTTTCGCTCAGGAGTTTCGTTGCCGAACCATTGCAAATTGCCATACCCACATCTAGGGTTAGGGTTACGAAAATGAGGTTTTTTACGGTGCCCGGAGAGGCCCGCGCATGGCGCAGTTGGATTCCTGGTCCAAAAGGGAGCAGAAAACGTATGGGGCCCTTTTCGCTCAGGAGTTTCGTTGCCGAGCAATTGTCTAACCCCGACTAGCACCTAGGGTTAGGGTTACGAAAATGAGGTTTTTTACGGTGCCCGGAGAGGCCCGCGCATGGCGCAGTTGGATTCCTGGTCCAAAAGGGAGCAGAAAACGTATGGGGCCCTTTTCGCTCAGGAGTTTCGTTGCCGAGCAATTGTCTAACCCCGACTAGCACCTAGGGTTAGGGTTACGAAAATGAGGTTTTTTACGGTGCCCGGAGAGGCCCGCGCATGGCGCAGTTGGATTCCTGGTCCAAAAGGGAGCAGAAAACGTATGGGGCCCTTTTCGCTCAGGAGTTTCGTTGCCGAACCATTGCAAATTGCCATACCCACATCTAGGGTTAGGGTTACGAAAATGAGGTTTTTTACGGTGCCCGGAGAGGCCCGCGCATGGCGCAGTTGGATTCCTGGTCCAAAAGGGAGCAGAAAACGTATGGGGCCCTTTTCGCTCAGGAGTTTCGTTGCCGAGCAATTGTCTAACCCCGACTAGCACCTAGGGTTAGGGTTACGAAAATGAGTTTTTTTACGGTGCCCGGAGAGGCCCGCGCATGGCGCAGTTGGATTCCTGGTCCAAAAGGGAGCAGAAAACGTATGGGGCCCTTTTCGCTCAGGAGTTTCGTTGCCGAACCATTGCAAATTGCCATACCCACATCTAGGGTTAGGGTTACGAAAATGAGGTTTTTTACGGTGCCCGGAGAGGCCCGCGCATGGCGCAGTTGGATTCCTGGTCCAAAAGGGAGCAGAAAACGTATGGGGCCCTTTTCGCTCAGGAGTTTCGTTGCCGAGCAATTGTCTAACCCCGACTAGCACCTAGGGTTAGGGTTACGAAAATGAGGTTTTTTACGGTGCCCGGAGAGGCCCGCGCATGGCGCAGTTGGATTCCTGGTCCAAAAGGGAGCAGAAAACGTATGGGGCCCTTTTCGCTCAGGAGTTTCGTTGCCGAGCAATTGTCTAACCCCGACTAGCACCTAGGGTTAGGGTTACGAAAATGAGGTTTTTTACGGTGCCCGGAGAGGCCCGCGCATGGCGCAGTTGGATTCCTGGTCCAAAAGGGAGCAGAAAACGTATGGGGCCCTTTTCGCTCAGGAGTTTCGTTGCCGAACCATTGCAAATTGCCATACCCACATCTAGGGTTAGGGTTACGAAAATGAGGTTTTTTACGGTGCCCGGAGAGGCCCGCGCATGGCGCAGTTGGATTCCTGGTCCAAAAGGGAGCAGAAAACGTATGGGGCCCTTTTCGCTCAGGAGTTTCGTTGCCGAGCAATTGTCTAACCCCGACTAGCACCTAGGGTTAGGGTTACGAAAATGAGGTTTTTTACGGTGCCCGGAGAGGCCCGCGCATGGCGCAGTTGGATTCCTGGTCCAAAAGGGAGCAGAAAACGTATGGGGCCCTTTTCGCTCAGGAGTTTCGTTGCCGAACCATTGCAAATTGCCATACCCACATCTAGGGTTAGGGTTACGAAAATGAGGTTTTTTACGGTGCCCGGAGAGGCCCGCGCATGGCGCAGTTGGATTCCTGGTCCAAAAGGGAGCAGAAAACGTATGGGGCCCTTTTCGCTCAGGAGTTTCGTTGCCGAGCAATTGTCTAACCCCGACTAGCACCTAGGGTTAGGGTTACGAAAATGAGGTTTTTTACGGTGCCCGGAGAGGCCCGCGCATGGCGCAGTTGGATTCCTGGTCCAAAAGGGAGCAGAAAACGTATGGGGCCCTTTTCGCTCAGGAGTTTCGTTGCCGAACCATTGCAAATTGCCATACCCACATCTAGGGTTAGGGTTACGAAAATGAGGTTTTTTACGGTCCCCGGAGAGGCCCGCGCATGGCGCAGTTGGATTCCTGGTCCAAAAGGGAGCAGAAAACGTATGGGGCCCTTTTCGCTCAGGAGTTTCGTTGCCGAGCAATTGTCTAACCCCGACTAGCACCTAGGGTTAGGGTTACGAAAATGAGGTTTTTTACGGTGCCCGGAGAGGCCCGCGCATGGCGCAGTTGGATTCCTGGTCCAAAAGGGAGCAGAAAACGTATGGGGCCCTTTTCGCTCAGGAGTTTCGTTGCCGAACCATTGCAAATTGCCATACCCACATCTAGGGTTAGGGTTACGAAAATGAGGTTTTTTACGGTGCCCGGAGAGGCCCGCGCATGGCGCAGTTGGATTCCTGGTCCAAAAGGGAGCAGAAAACGTATGGGGCCCTTTTCGCTCAGGAGTTTCGTTGCCGAACCATTGCAAATTGCCATACCCACATCTAGGGTTAGGGTTACGAAAATGAGGTTTTTTACGGTGCCCGGAGAGGCCCGCGCATGGCGCAGTTGGATTCCTGGTCCAAAAGGGAGCAGAAAACGTATCGGGCCCTTTTCGCTCAGGAGTTTCGTTGCCGAACCATTGCAAATTGCCATACCCACATCTAGGGTTAGGGTTACGAAAATGAGGTTTTTTACGGTGCCCGGAGAGGCCCGCGCATGGCGCAGTTGGATTCCTGGTCCAAAAGGGAGCAGAAAACGTATGGGGCCCTTTTCGCTCAGGAGTTTCGTTGCCGAACCATTGCAAATTGCCATACCCACATCTAGGGTTAGGGTTACGAAAATGAGGTTTTTTACGGTGCCCGGAGAGGCCCGCGCATGGCGCAGTTGGATTCCTGGTCCAAAAGGGAGCAGAAAACGTATGGGGCCCTTTTCGCTCAGGAGTTTCGTTGCCGAACCATTGCAAATTGCCATACCCACATCTAGGGTTAGGGTTACGAAAATGAGGTTTTTTACGGTGCCCGGAGAGGCCCGCGCATGGCGCAGTTGGATTCCTGGTCCAAAAGGGAGCAGAAAACGTATGGGGCCCTTTTCGCTCAGGAGTTTCGTTGCCGAGCAATTGTCTAACCCCGACTAGCACCTAGGGTTAGGGTTACGAAAATGAGGTTTTTTACGGTGCCCGGAGAGGCCCGCGCATGGCGCAGTTGGATTCCTGGTCCAAAAGGGAGCAGAAAACGTATGGGGCCCTTTTCGCTCAGGAGTTTCGTTGCCGAACCATTGCAAATTGCCATACCCACATCTAGGGTTAGGGTTACGAAAATGAGGTTTTTTTACGGTCCCCGAAGAGGCCCGCGCATGGTGCAGTTGGATTCCTGGTCCAAAAGGGAGCAGAAAACGTATGGGGCCCTTTTCGCTCAGGAGTTTCGTTGCCGAGCAATTGTCTAACCCCGACTAGCACCTAGGGTTAGGGTTACGAAAATGAGGTTTTTTACGGTGCCCGGAGAGGCCCGCGCATGGCGCAGTTGGATTCCTGGTCCAAAAGGGAGCAGAAAACGTATGGGGCCCTTTTCGCTCAGGAGTTTCGTTGCCGAACCATTGCAAATTGCCATACCCACATCTAGGGTTAGGGTTACGAAAATGAGGTTTTTTTACGGTCCCCGAAGAGGCCCGCGCATGGTGCAGTTGGATTCCTGGTCCAAAAGGGAGCAGAAAACGTATGGGGCCCTTTTCGCTCAGGAGTTTCGTTGCCGAGCAATTGTCTAACCCCGACTAGCACCTAGGGTTAGGGTTACGAAAATGAGGTTTTTTACGGTGCCCGGAGAGGCCCGCGCATGGCGCAGTTGGATTCCTGGTCCAAAAGGGAGCAGAAAACGTATGGGGCCCTTTTCGCTCAGGAGTTTCGTTGCCGAACCATTGCAAATTGCCATACCCACATCTAGGGTTAGGGTTACGAAAATGAGGTTTTTTACGGTGCCCGGAGAGGCCCGCGCATGGCGCAGTTGGATTCCTGGTCCAAAAGGGAGCAGAAAACGTATGGGGCCCTTTTCGCTCAGGAGTTTCGTTGCCGAACCATTGCAAATTGCCATACCCACATCTAGGGTTAGGGTTACGAAAATGAGGTTTTTTACAGTGCCCGGAGAGGCCCGCGCATGGCGCAGTTGGATTCCTGGTCCAAAAGGGAGCAGAAAACGTATGGGGCCCTTTTCGCTCAGGAGTTTCGTTGCCGAGCAATTGTCTAACCCCGACTAGCACCTAGGGTTAGGGTTACGAAAATGAGGTTTTTTACGGTGCCCGGAGAGGCCCGCGCATGGCGCAGTTGGATTCCTGGTCCAAAAGGGAGCAGAAAACGTATGGGGCCCTTTTCGCTCAGGAGTTTCGTTGCCGAACCATTGCAAATTGCCATACCCACATCTAGGGTTAGGGTTACGAAAATGAGGTTTTTTACGGTGCCCGGAGAGGCCCGCGCATGGCGCAGTTGGATTCCTGGTCCAAAAGGGAGCAGAAAACGTATGGGGCCCTTTTCGCTCAGGAGTTTCGTTGCCGAACCATTGCAAATTGCCATACCCACATCTAGGGTTAGGGTTACGAAAATGAGGTTTTTTACGGTGCCCGGAGAGGCCCGCGCATGGCGCAGTTGGATTCCTGGTCCAAAAGGGAGCAGAAAACGTATGGGGCCCTTTTCGCTCAGGAGTTTCGTTGCCGAACCATTGCAAATTGCCATACCCACATCTAGGGTTAGGGTTACGAAAATGAGGTTTTTTACGGTGCCCGGAGAGGCCCGCGCATGGCGCAGTTGGATTCCTGGTCCAAAAGGGAGCAGAAAACGTATGGGGCCCTTTTCGCTCAGGAGTTTCGTTGCCGAACCATTGCAAATTGCCATACCCACATCTAGGGTTAGGGTTACGAAAATGAGGTTTTTTACGGTGCCCGGAGAGGCCCGCGCATGGCGCAGTTGGATTCCTGGTCCAAAAGGGAGCAGAAAACGTATGGGGCCCTTTTCGCTCAGGAGTTTCGTTGCCGAACCATTGCAAATTGCCATACCCACATCTAGGGTTAGGGTTACGAAAATGAGGTTTTTTACGGTGCCCGGAGAGGCCCGCGCATGGCGCAGTTGGATTCCTGGTCCAAAAGGGAGCAGAAAACGTATGGGGCCCTTTTCGCTCAGGAGTTTCGTTGCCGAACCATTGCAAATTGCCATACCCACATCTAGGGTTAGGGTTACGAAAATTAGGTTTTTTACAGTGCCCGGAGAGGCCCGCGCATGGCGCAGTTGGATTCCTGGTCCAAAAGGGAGCAGAAAACGTATGGGGCCCTTTTCGCTCAGGAGTTTCGTTGCCGAGCAATTGTCTAACCCCGACTAGCACCTAGGGTTAGGGTTACGAAAATGAGGTTTTTTACGGTGCCCGGAGAGGCCCGCGCATGGCGCAGTTGGATTCCTGGTCCAAAAGGGAGCAGAAAACGTATGGGGCCCTTTTCGCTCAGGAGTTTCGTTGCCGAACCATTGCAAATTGCCATACCCACATCTAGGGTTAGGGTTACGAAAATGAGGTTTTTTACGGTGCCCGGAGAGGCCCGCGCATGGCGCAGTTGGATTCCTGGTCCAAAAGGGAGCAGAAAACGTATGGGGCCCTTTTCGCTCAGGAGTTTCGTTGCCGAGCAATTGTCTAACCCCGACTAGCACCTAGGGTTAGGGTTACGAAAATGAGGTTTTTTACGGTGCCCGGAGAGGCCCGCGCATGGCGCAGTTGGATTCCTGGTCCAAAAGGGAGCAGAAAACGTATGGGGCCCTTTTCGCTCAGGAGTTTCGTTGCCGAACCATTGCAAATTGCCATACCCACATCTAGGGTTAGGGTTACGAAAATGAGGTTTTTTACGGTGCCCGGAGAGGCCCGCGCATGGCGCAGTTGGATTCCTGGTCCAAAAGGGAGCAGAAAACGTATGGGGCCCTTTTCGCTCAGGAGTTTCGTTGCCGAACCATTGCAAATTGCCATACCCACATCTAGGGTTAGGGTTACGAAAATGAGGTTTTTTACGGTGCCCGGAGAGGCCCGCGCATGGCGCAGTTGGATTCCTGGTCCAAAAGGGAGCAGAAAACGTATGGGGCCCTTTTCGCTCAGGAGTTTCGTTGCCGAGCAATTGTCTAACCCCGACTAGCACCTAGGGTTAGGGTTACGAAAATGAGGTTTTTTACGGTGCCCGGAGAGGCCCGCGCATGGCGCAGTTGGATTCCTGGTCCAAAAGGGAGCAGAAAACGTATGGGGCCCTTTTCGCTCAGGAGTTTCGTTGCCGAGCAATTGTCTAACCCCGACTAGCACCTAGGGTTAGGGTTACGAAAATGAGGTTTTTTACGGTGCCCGGAGAGGCCCGCGCATGGCGCAGTTGGATTCCTGGTCCAAAAGGGAGCAGAAAACGTATGGGGCCCTTTTCGCTCAGGAGTTTCGTTGCCGAACCATTGCAAATTGCCATACCCACATCTAGGGTTAGGGTTACGAAAATGAGGTTTTTTACGGTGCCCGGAGAGGCCCGCGCATGGCGCAGTTGGATTCCTGGTCCAAAAGGGAGCAGAAAACGTATGGGGCCCTTTTCGCTCAGGAGTTTCGTTGCCGAGCAATTGTCTAACCCCGACTAGCACCTAGGGTTAGGGTTACGAAAATGAGGTTTTTTACGGTGCCCGGAGAGGCCCGCGCATGGCGCAGTTGGATTCCTGGTCCAAAAGGGAGCAGAAAACGTATGGGGCCCTTTTCGCTCAGGAGTTTCGTTGCCGAACCATTGCAAATTGCCATACCCACATCTAGGGTTAGGGTTACGAAAATGAGGTTTTTTTACGGTCCCCGAAGAGGCCCGCGCATGGTGCAGTTGGATTCCTGGTCCAAAAGGGAGCAGAAAACGTATGGGGCCCTTTTCGCTCAGGAGTTTCGTTGCCGAGCAATTGTCTAACCCCGACTAGCACCTAGGGTTAGGGTTACGAAAATGAGGTTTTTTACGGTGCCCGGAGAGGCCCGCGCATGGCGCAGTTGGATTCCTGGTCCAAAAGGGAGCAGAAAACGTATGGGGCCCTTTTCGTTCAGGAGTTTCGTTGCCGAACCATTGCAAATTGCCATACCCACATCTAGGGTTAGGGTTACGAAAATGAGGTTTTTTACGGTGCCCGGAGAGGCCCGCGCATGGCGCAGTTGGATTCCTGGTCCAAAAGGGAGCAGAAAACGTATGGGGCCCTTTTCGCTCAGGAGTTTCGTTGCCGAGCAATTGTCTAACCCCGACTAGCACCTAGGGTTAGGGTTACGAAAATGAGGTTTTTTACGGTGCCCGGAGAGGCCCGCGCATGGCGCAGTTGGATTCCTGGTCCAAAAGGGAGCAGAAAACGTATGGGGCCCTTTTCGCTCAGGAGTTTCGTTGCCGAGCAATTGTCTAACCCCGACTAGCACCTAGGGTTAGGGTTACGAAAATGAGGTTTTTTACGGTGCCCGGAGAGGCCCGCGCATGGCGCAGTTGGATTCCTGGTCCAAAAGGGAGCAGAAAACGTATGGGGCCCTTTTCGCTCAGGAGTTTCGTTGCCGAACCATTGCAAATTGCCATACCCACATCTAGGGTTAGGGTTACGAAAATGAGGTTTTTTACGGTGCCCGGAGAGGCCCGCGCATGGCGCAGTTGGATTCCTGGTCCAAAAGGGAGCAGAAAACGTATGGGGCCCTTTTCGCTCAGGAGTTTCGTTGCCGAGCAATTGTCTAACCCCGACTAGCACCTAGGGTTAGGGTTACGAAAATGAGTTTTTTTACGGTGCCCGGAGAGGCCCGCGCATGGCGCAGTTGGATTCCTGGTCCAAAAGGGAGCAGAAAACGTATGGGGCCCTTTTCGCTCAGGAGTTTCGTTGCCGAACCATTGCAAATTGCCATACCCACATCTAGGGTTAGGGTTACGAAAATGAGGTTTTTTACGGTGCCCGGAGAGGCCCGCGCATGGCGCAGTTGGATTCCTGGTCCAAAAGGGAGCAGAAAACGTATGGGGCCCTTTTCGCTCAGGAGTTTCGTTGCCGAGCAATTGTCTAACCCCGACTAGCACCTAGGGTTAGGGTTACGAAAATGAGGTTTTTTACGGTGCCCGGAGAGGCCCGCGCATGGCGCAGTTGGATTCCTGGTCCAAAAGGGAGCAGAAAACGTATGGGGCCCTTTTCGCTCAGGAGTTTCGTTGCCGAGCAATTGTCTAACCCCGACTAGCACCTAGGGTTAGGGTTACGAAAATGAGGTTTTTTACGGTGCCCGGAGAGGCCCGCGCATGGCGCAGTTGGATTCCTGGTCCAAAAGGGAGCAGAAAACGTATGGGGCCCTTTTCGCTCAGGAGTTTCGTTGCCGAACCATTGCAAATTGCCATACCCACATCTAGGGTTAGGGTTACGAAAATGAGGTTTTTTACGGTGCCCGGAGAGGCCCGCGCATGGCGCAGTTGGATTCCTGGTCCAAAAGGGAGCAGAAAACGTATGGGGCCCTTTTCGCTCAGGAGTTTCGTTGCCGAGCAATTGTCTAACCCCGACTAGCACCTAGGGTTAGGGTTACGAAAATGAGGTTTTTTACGGTGCCCGGAGAGGCCCGCGCATGGCGCAGTTGGATTCCTGGTCCAAAAGGGAGCAGAAAACGTATGGGGCCCTTTTCGCTCAGGAGTTTCGTTGCCGAACCATTGCAAATTGCCATACCCACATCTAGGGTTAGGGTTACGAAAATGAGGTTTTTTACGGTGCCCGGAGAGGCCCGCGCATGGCGCAGTTGGATTCCTGGTCCAAAAGGGAGCAGAAAACGTATGGGGCCCTTTTCGCTCAGGAGTTTCGTTGCCGAGCAATTGTCTAACCCCGACTAGCACCTAGGGTTAGGGTTACGAAAATGAGGTTTTTTACGGTGCCCGGAGAGGCCCGCGCATGGCGCAGTTGGATTCCTGGTCCAAAAGGGAGCAGAAAACGTATGGGGCCCTTTTCGCTCAGGAGTTTCGTTGCCGAACCATTGCAAATTGCCATACCCACATCTAGGGTTAGGGTTACGAAAATGAGGTTTTTTACGGTCCCCGGAGAGGCCCGCGCATGGCGCAGTTGGATTCCTGGTCCAAAAGGGAGCAGAAAACGTATGGGGCCCTTTTCGCTCAGGAGTTTCGTTGCCGAGCAATTGTCTAACCCCGACTAGCACCTAGGGTTAGGGTTACGAAAATGAGGTTTTTTACGGTGCCCGGAGAGGCCCGCGCATGGCGCAGTTGGATTCCTGGTCCAAAAGGGAGCAGAAAACGTATGGGGCCCTTTTCGCTCAGGAGTTTCGTTGCCGAACCATTGCAAATTGCCATACCCACATCTAGGGTTAGGGTTACGAAAATGAGGTTTTTTACGGTGCCCGGAGAGGCCCGCGCATGGCGCAGTTGGATTCCTGGTCCAAAAGGGAGCAGAAAACGTATGGGGCCCTTTTCGCTCAGGAGTTTCGTTGCCGAACCATTGCAAATTGCCATACCCACATCTAGGGTTAGGGTTACGAAAATGAGGTTTTTTACGGTGCCCGGAGAGGCCCGCGCATGGCGCAGTTGGATTCCTGGTCCAAAAGGGAGCAGAAAACGTATCGGGCCCTTTTCGCTCAGGAGTTTCGTTGCCGAACCATTGCAAATTGCCATACCCACATCTAGGGTTAGGGTTACGAAAATGAGGTTTTTTACGGTGCCCGGAGAGGCCCGCGCATGGCGCAGTTGGATTCCTGGTCCAAAAGGGAGCAGAAAACGTATGGGGCCCTTTTCGCTCAGGAGTTTCGTTGCCGAACCATTGCAAATTGCCATACCCACATCTAGGGTTAGGGTTACGAAAATGAGGTTTTTTACGGTGCCCGGAGAGGCCCGCGCATGGCGCAGTTGGATTCCTGGTCCAAAAGGGAGCAGAAAACGTATGGGGCCCTTTTCGCTCAGGAGTTTCGTTGCCGAACCATTGCAAATTGCCATACCCACATCTAGGGTTAGGGTTACGAAAATGAGGTTTTTTACGGTGCCCGGAGAGGCCCGCGCATGGCGCAGTTGGATTCCTGGTCCAAAAGGGAGCAGAAAACGTATGGGGCCCTTTTCGCTCAGGAGTTTCGTTGCCGAGCAATTGTCTAACCCCGACTAGCACCTAGGGTTAGGGTTACGAAAATGAGGTTTTTTACGGTGCCCGGAGAGGCCCGCGCATGGCGCAGTTGGATTCCTGGTCCAAAAGGGAGCAGAAAACGTATGGGGCCCTTTTCGCTCAGGAGTTTCGTTGCCGAACCATTGCAAATTGCCATACCCACATCTAGGGTTAGGGTTACGAAAATGAGGTTTTTTTACGGTCCCCGAAGAGGCCCGCGCATGGTGCAGTTGGATTCCTGGTCCAAAAGGGAGCAGAAAACGTATGGGGCCCTTTTCGCTCAGGAGTTTCGTTGCCGAGCAATTGTCTAACCCCGACTAGCACCTAGGGTTAGGGTTACGAAAATGAGGTTTTTTACGGTGCCCGGAGAGGCCCGCGCATGGCGCAGTTGGATTCCTGGTCCAAAAGGGAGCAGAAAACGTATGGGGCCCTTTTCGCTCAGGAGTTTCGTTGCCGAACCATTGCAAATTGCCATACCCACATCTAGGGTTAGGGTTACGAAAATGAGGTTTTTTACGGTGCCCGGAGAGGCCCGCGCATGGCGCAGTTGGATTCCTGGTCCAAAAGGGAGCAGAAAACGTATGGGGCCCTTTTCGCTCAGGAGTTTCGTTGCCGAGCAATTGTCTAACCCCGACTAGCACCTAGGGTTAGGGTTACGAAAATGAGGTTTTTTACGGTGCCCGGAGAGGCCCGCGCATGGCGCAGTTGGATTCCTGGTCCAAAAGGGAGCAGAAAACGTATGGGGCCCTTTTCGCTCAGGAGTTTCGTTGCCGAACCATTGCAAATTGCCATACCCACATCTAGGGTTAGGGTTACGAAAATGAGGTTTTTTACGGTGCCCGGAGAGGCCCGCGCATGGCGCAGTTGGATTCCTGGTCCAAAAGGGAGCAGAAAACGTATGGGGCCCTTTTCGCTCAGGAGTTTCGTTGCCGAACCATTGCAAATTGCCATACCCACATCTAGGGTTAGGGTTACGAAAATGAGGTTTTTTACGGTGCCCGGAGAGGCCCGCGCATGGCGCAGTTGGATTCCTGGTCCAAAAGGGAGCAGAAAACGTATGGGGCCCTTTTCGCTCAGGAGTTTCGTTGCCGAGCAATTGTCTAACCCCGACTAGCACCTAGGGTTAGGGTTACGAAAATGAGGTTTTTTACGGTGCCCGGAGAGGCCCGCGCATGGCGCAGTTGGATTCCTGGTCCAAAAGGGAGCAGAAAACGTATGGGGCCCTTTTCGCTCAGGAGTTTCGTTGCCGAACCATTGCAAATTGCCATACCCACATCTAGGGTTAGGGTTACGAAAATGAGGTTTTTTTACGGTCCCCGAAGAGGCCCGCGCATGGTGCAGTTGGATTCCTGGTCCAAAAGGGAGCAGAAAACGTATGGGGCCCTTTTCGCTCAGGAGTTTCGTTGCCGAGCAATTGTCTAACCCCGACTAGCACCTAGGGTTAGGGTTACGAAAATGAGGTTTTTTACGGTGCCCGGAGAGGCCCGCGCATGGCGCAGTTGGATTCCTGGTCCAAAAGGGAGCAGAAAACGTATGGGGCCCTTTTCGCTCAGGAGTTTCGTTGCCGAACCATTGCAAATTGCCATACCCACATCTAGGGTTAGGGTTACGAAAATGAGGTTTTTTACGGTGCCCGGAGAGGCCCGCGCATGGCGCAGTTGGATTCCTGGTCCAAAAGGGAGCAGAAAACGTATGGGGCCCTTTTCGCTCAGGAGTTTCGTTGCCGAGCAATTGTCTAACCCCGACTAGCACCTAGGGTTAGGGTTACGAAAATGAGGTTTTTTACGGTGCCCGGAGAGGCCCGCGCATGGCGCAGTTGGATTCCTGGTCCAAAAGGGAGCAGAAAACGTATGGGGCCCTTTTCGCTCAGGAGTTTCGTTGCCGAGCAATTGTCTAACCCCGACTAGCACCTAGGGTTAGGGTTACGAAAATGAGGTTTTTTACGGTGCCCGGAGAGGCCCGCGCATGGCGCAGTTGGATTCCTGGTCCAAAAGGGAGCAGAAAACGTATGGGGCCCTTTTCGCTCAGGAGTTTCGTTGCCGAACCATTGCAAATTGCCATACCCACATCTAGGGTTAGGGTTACGAAAATGAGTTTTTTTACGGTGCCCGGAGAGGCCCGCGCATGGCGCAGTTGGATTCCTGGTCCAAAAGGGAGCAGAAAACGTATGGGGCCCTTTTCGCTCAGGAGTTTCGTTGCCGAGCAATTGTCTAACCCCGACTAGCACCTAGGGTTAGGGTTACGAAAATGAGGTTTTTTACGGTGCCCGGAGAGGCCCGCGCATGGCGCAGTTGGATTCCTGGTCCAAAAGGGAGCAGAAAACGTATGGGGCCCTTTTCGCTCAGGAGTTTCGTTGCCGAACCATTGCAAATTGCCATACCCACATCTAGGGTTAGGGTTACGAAAATGAGGTTTTTTACGGTGCCCGGAGAGGCCCGCGCATGGCGCAGTTGGATTCCTGGTCCAAAAGGGAGCAGAAAACGTATGGGGCCCTTTTCGCTCAGGAGTTTCGTTGCCGAGCAATTGTCTAACCCCGACTAGCACCTAGGGTTAGGGTTACGAAAATGAGGTTTTTTACGGTGCCCGGAGAGGCCCGCGCATGGCGCAGTTGGATTCCTGGTCCAAAAGGGAGCAGAAAACGTATGGGGCCCTTTTCGCTCAGGAGTTTCGTTGCCGAACCATTGCAAATTGCCATACCCACATCTAGGGTTAGGGTTACGAAAATGAGGTTTTTTACGGTCCCCGGAGAGGCCCGCGCATGGCGCAGTTGGATTCCTGGTCCAAAAGGGAGCAGAAAACGTATGGGGCCCTTTTCGCTCAGGAGTTTCGTTGCCGAGCAATTGTCTAACCCCGACTAGCACCTAGGGTTAGGGTTACGAAAATGAGGTTTTTTACGGTGCCCGGAGAGGCCCGCGCATGGCGCAGTTGGATTCCTGGTCCAAAAGGGAGCAGAAAACGTATGGGGCCCTTTTCGCTCAGGAGTTTCGTTGCCGAACCATTGCAAATTGCCATACCCACATCTAGGGTTAGGGTTACGAAAATGAGGTTTTTTACGGTGCCCGGAGAGGCCCGCGCATGGCGCAGTTGGATTCCTGGTCCAAAAGGGAGCAGAAAACGTATGGGGCCCTTTTCGCTCAGGAGTTTCGTTGCCGAACCATTGCAAATTGCCATACCCACATCTAGGGTTAGGGTTACGAAAATGAGGTTTTTTACGGTGCCCGGAGAGGCCCGCGCATGGCGCAGTTGGATTCCTGGTCCAAAAGGGAGCAGAAAACGTATCGGGCCCTTTTCGCTCAGGAGTTTCGTTGCCGAACCATTGCAAATTGCCATACCCACATCTAGGGTTAGGGTTACGAAAATGAGGTTTTTTACGGTGCCCGGAGAGGCCCGCGCATGGCGCAGTTGGATTCCTGGTCCAAAAGGGAGCAGAAAACGTATGGGGCCCTTTTCGCTCAGGAGTTTCGTTGCCGAACCATTGCAAATTGCCATACCCACATCTAGGGTTAGGGTTACGAAAATGAGGTTTTTTACGGTGCCCGGAGAGGCCCGCGCATGGCGCAGTTGGATTCCTGGTCCAAAAGGGAGCAGAAAACGTATGGGGCCCTTTTCGCTCAGGAGTTTCGTTGCCGAACCATTGCAAATTGCCATACCCACATCTAGGGTTAGGGTTACGAAAATGAGGTTTTTTACGGTGCCCGGAGAGGCCCGCGCATGGCGCAGTTGGATTCCTGGTCCAAAAGGGAGCAGAAAACGTATGGGGCCCTTTTCGCTCAGGAGTTTCGTTGCCGAACCATTGCAAATTGCCATACCCACATCTAGGGTTAGGGTTACGAAAATGAGGTTTTTTTACGGTCCCCGAAGAGGCCCGCGCATGGTGCAGTTGGATTCCTGGTCCAAAAGGGAGCAGAAAACGTATGGGGCCCTTTTCGCTCAGGAGTTTCGTTGCCGAGCAATTGTCTAACCCCGACTAGCACCTAGGGTTAGGGTTACGAAAATGAGGTTTTTTACGGTGCCCGGAGAGGCCCGCGCATGGCGCAGTTGGATTCCTGGTCCAAAAGGGAGCAGAAAACGTATGGGGCCCTTTTCGCTCAGGAGTTTCGTTGCCGAACCATTGCAAATTGCCATACCCACATCTAGGGTTAGGGTTACGAAAATGAGGTTTTTTTACGGTCCCCGAAGAGGCCCGCGCATGGTGCAGTTGGATTCCTGGTCCAAAAGGGAGCAGAAAACGTATGGGGCCCTTTTCGCTCAGGAGTTTCGTTGCCGAGCAATTGTCTAACCCCGACTAGCACCTAGGGTTAGGGTTACGAAAATGAGGTTTTTTACGGTGCCCGGAGAGGCCCGCGCATGGCGCAGTTGGATTCCTGGTCCAAAAGGGAGCAGAAAACGTATGGGGCCCTTTTCGCTCAGGAGTTTCGTTGCCGAGCAATTGTCTAACCCCGACTAGCACCTAGGGTTAGGGTTACGAAAATGAGGTTTTTTACGGTGCCCGGAGAGGCCCGCGCATGGCGCAGTTGGATTCCTGGTCCAAAAGGGAGCAGAAAACGTATGGGGCCCTTTTCGCTCAGGAGTTTCGTTGCCGAACCATTGCAAATTGCCATACCCACATCTAGGGTTAGGGTTACGAAAATGAGGTTTTTTACGGTGCCCGGAGAGGCCCGCGCATGGCGCAGTTGGATTCCTGGTCCAAAAGGGAGCAGAAAACGTATGGGGCCCTTTTCGCTCAGGAGTTTCGTTGCCGAACCATTGCAAATTGCCATACCCACATCTAGGGTTAGGGTTACGAAAATGAGGTTTTTTACGGTGCCCGGAGAGGCCCGCGCATGGCGCAGTTGGATTCCTGGTCCAAAAGGGAGCAGAAAACGTATGGGGCCCTTTTCGCTCAGGAGTTTCGTTGCCGAGCAATTGTCTAACCCCGACTAGCACCTAGGGTTAGGGTTACGAAAATGAGGTTTTTTACGGTGCCCGGAGAGGCCCGCGCATGGCGCAGTTGGATTCCTGGTCCAAAAGGGAGCAGAAAACGTATGGGGCCCTTTTCGCTCAGGAGTTTCGTTGCCGAACCATTGCAAATTGCCATACCCACATCTAGGGTTAGGGTTACGAAAATGAGGTTTTTTTACGGTCCCCGAAGAGGCCCGCGCATGGTGCAGTTGGATTCCTGGTCCAAAAGGGAGCAGAAAACGTATGGGGCCCTTTTCGCTCAGGAGTTTCGTTGCCGAGCAATTGTCTAACCCCGACTAGCACCTAGGGTTAGGGTTACGAAAATGAGGTTTTTTACGGTGCCCGGAGAGGCCCGCGCATGGCGCAGTTGGATTCCTGGTCCAAAAGGGAGCAGAAAACGTATGGGGCCCTTTTCGCTCAGGAGTTTCGTTGCCGAACCATTGCAAATTGCCATACCCACATCTAGGGTTAGGGTTACGAAAATGAGGTTTTTTACGGTGCCCGGAGAGGCCCGCGCATGGCGCAGTTGGATTCCTGGTCCAAAAGGGAGCAGAAAACGTATGGGGCCCTTTTCGCTCAGGAGTTTCGTTGCCGAGCAATTGTCTAACCCCGACTAGCACCTAGGGTTAGGGTTACGAAAATGAGGTTTTTTACGGTGCCCGGAGAGGCCCGCGCATGGCGCAGTTGGATTCCTGGTCCAAAAGGGAGCAGAAAACGTATGGGGCCCTTTTCGCTCAGGAGTTTCGTTGCCGAGCAATTGTCTAACCCCGACTAGCACCTAGGGTTAGGGTTACGAAAATGAGGTTTTTTACGGTGCCCGGAGAGGCCCGCGCATGGCGCAGTTGGATTCCTGGTCCAAAAGGGAGCAGAAAACGTATGGGGCCCTTTTCGCTCAGGAGTTTCGTTGCCGAACCATTGCAAATTGCCATACCCACATCTAGGGTTAGGGTTACGAAAATGAGGTTTTTTACGGTGCCCGGAGAGGCCCGCGCATGGCGCAGTTGGATTCCTGGTCCAAAAGGGAGCAGAAAACGTATGGGGCCCTTTTCGCTCAGGAGTTTCGTTGCCGAGCAATTGTCTAACCCTGACTAGCACCTAGGGTTAGGGTTACGAAAATGAGGTTTTTTACGGTGCCCGGAGAGGCCCGCGCATGGCGCAGTTGGATTCCTGGTCCAAAAGGGAGCAGAAAACGTATGGGGCCCTTTTCGCTCAGGAGTTTCGTTGCCGAACCATTGCAAATTGCCATACCCACATCTAGGGTTAGGGTTACGAAAATGAGGTTTTTTACGGTGCCCGGAGAGGCCCGCGCATGGCGCAGTTGGATTCCTGGTCCAAAAGGGAGCAGAAAACGTATGGGGCCCTTTTCGCTCAGGAGTTTCGTTGCCGAGCAATTGTCTAACCCCGACTAGCACCTAGGGTTAGGGTTACGAAAATGAGGTTTTTTACGGTGCCCGGAGAGGCCCGCGCATGGCGCAGTTGGATTCCTGGTCCAAAAGGGAGCAGAAAACGTATGGGGCCCTTTTCGCTCAGGAGTTTCGTTGCCGAACCATTGCAAATTGCCATACCCACATCTAGGGTTAGGGTTACGAAAATGAGGTTTTTTACGGTCCCCGGAGAGGCCCGCGCATGGCGCAGTTGGATTCCTGGTCCAAAAGGGAGCAGAAAACGTATGGGGCCCTTTTCGCTCAGGAGTTTCGTTGCCGAGCAATTGTCTAACCCCGACTAGCACCTAGGGTTAGGGTTACGAAAATGAGGTTTTTTACGGTGCCCGGAGAGGCCCGCGCATGGCGCAGTTGGATTCCTGGTCCAAAAGGGAGCAGAAAACGTATGGGGCCCTTTTCGCTCAGGAGTTTCGTTGCCGAACCATTGCAAATTGCCATACCCACATCTAGGGTTAGGGTTACGAAAATGAGGTTTTTTACGGTGCCCGGAGAGGCCCGCGCATGGCGCAGTTGGATTCCTGGTCCAAAAGGGAGCAGAAAACGTATGGGGCCCTTTTCGCTCAGGAGTTTCGTTGCCGAACCATTGCAAATTGCCATACCCACATCTAGGGTTAGGGTTACGAAAATGAGGTTTTTTACGGTGCCCGGAGAGGCCCGCGCATGGCGCAGTTGGATTCCTGGTCCAAAAGGGAGCAGAAAACGTATCGGGCCCTTTTCGCTCAGGAGTTTCGTTGCCGAACCATTGCAAATTGCCATACCCACATCTAGGGTTAGGGTTACGAAAATGAGGTTTTTTACGGTGCCCGGAGAGGCCCGCGCATGGCGCAGTTGGATTCCTGGTCCAAAAGGGAGCAGAAAACGTATGGGGCCCTTTTCGCTCAGGAGTTTCGTTGCCGAACCATTGCAAATTGCCATACCCACATCTAGGGTTAGGGTTACGAAAATGAGGTTTTTTACGGTGCCCGGAGAGGCCCGCGCATGGCGCAGTTGGATTCCTGGTCCAAAAGGGAGCAGAAAACGTATGGGGCCCTTTTCGCTCAGGAGTTTCGTTGCCGAACCATTGCAAATTGCCATACCCACATCTAGGGTTAGGGTTACGAAAATGAGGTTTTTTACGGTGCCCGGAGAGGCCCGCGCATGGCGCAGTTGGATTCCTGGTCCAAAAGGGAGCAGAAAACGTATGGGGCCCTTTTCGCTCAGGAGTTTCGTTGCCGAACCATTGCAAATTGCCATACCCACATCTAGGGTTAGGGTTACGAAAATGAGGTTTTTTTACGGTCCCCGAAGAGGCCCGCGCATGGTGCAGTTGGATTCCTGGTCCAAAAGGGAGCAGAAAACGTATGGGGCCCTTTTCGCTCAGGAGTTTCGTTGCCGAGCAATTGTCTAACCCCGACTAGCACCTAGGGTTAGGGTTACGAAAATGAGGTTTTTTACGGTGCCCGGAGAGGCCCGCGCATGGCGCAGTTGGATTCCTGGTCCAAAAGGGAGCAGAAAACGTATGGGGCCCTTTTCGCTCAGGAGTTTCGTTGCCGAACCATTGCAAATTGCCATACCCACATCTAGGGTTAGGGTTACGAAAATGAGGTTTTTTTACGGTCCCCGAAGAGGCCCGCGCATGGTGCAGTTGGATTCCTGGTCCAAAAGGGAGCAGAAAACGTATGGGGCCCTTTTCGCTCAGGAGTTTCGTTGCCGAGCAATTGTCTAACCCCGACTAGCACCTAGGGTTAGGGTTACGAAAATGAGGTTTTTTACGGTGCCCGGAGAGGCCCGCGCATGGCGCAGTTGGATTCCTGGTCCAAAAGGGAGCAGAAAACGTATGGGGCCCTTTTCGCTCAGGAGTTTCGTTGCCGAACCATTGCAAATTGCCATACCCACATCTAGGGTTAGGGTTACGAAAATGAGGTTTTTTACGGTGCCCGGAGAGGCCCGCGCATGGCGCAGTTGGATTCCTGGTCCAAAAGGGAGCAGAAAACGTATGGGGCCCTTTTCGCTCAGGAGTTTCGTTGCCGAGCAATTGTCTAACCCCGACTAGCACCTAGGGTTAGGGTTACGAAAATGAGGTTTTTTACGGTGCCCGGAGAGGCCCGCGCATGGCGCAGTTGGATTCCTGGTCCAAAAGGGAGCAGAAAACGTATGGGGCCCTTTTCGCTCAGGAGTTTCGTTGCCGAACCATTGCAAATTGCCATACCCACATCTAGGGTTAGGGTTACGAAAATGAGGTTTTTTACAGTGCCCGGAGAGGCCCGCGCATGGCGCAGTTGGATTCCTGGTCCAAAAGGGAGCAGAAAACGTATGGGGCCCTTTTCGCTCAGGAGTTTCGTTGCCGAGCAATTGTCTAACCCCGACTAGCACCTAGGGTTAGGGTTACGAAAATGAGGTTTTTTACGGTGCCCGGAGAGGCCCGCGCATGGCGCAGTTGGATTCCTGGTCCAAAAGGGAGCAGAAAACGTATGGGGCCCTTTTCGCTCAGGAGTTTCGTTGCCGAACCATTGCAAATTGCCATACCCACATCTAGGGGTAGGGTTACGAAAATGAGTTTTTTTACGGTGCCCGGAGAGGCCCGCGCATGGCGCAGTTGGATTCCTGGTCCAAAAGGGAGCAGAAAACGTATGGGGCCCTTTTCGCTCAGGAGTTTCGTTGCCGAGCAATTGTCTAACCCCGACTAGCACCTAGGGTTAGGGTTACGAAAATGAGGTTTTTTACGGTGCCCGGAGAGGCCCGCGCATGGCGCAGTTGGATTCCTGGTCCAAAAGGGAGCAGAAAACGTATGGGGCCCTTTTCGCTCAGGAGTTTCGTTGCCGAACCATTGCAAATTGCCATACCCACATCTAGGGTTAGGGTTACGAAAATGAGGTTTTTTACGGTGCCCGGAGAGGCCCGCGCATGGCGCAGTTGGATTCCTGGTCCAAAAGGGAGCAGAAAACGTATGGGGCCCTTTTCGCTCAGGAGTTTCGTTGCCGAACCATTGCAAATTGCCATACCCACATCTAGGGTTAGGGTTACGAAAATGAGGTTTTTTACAGTGCCCGGAGAGGCCCGCGCATGGCGCAGTTGGATTCCTGGTCCAAAAGGGAGCAGAAAACGTATGGGGCCCTTTTCGCTCAGGAGTTTCGTTGCCGAGCAATTGTCTAACCCCGACTAGCACCTAGGGTTAGGGTTACGAAAATGAGGTTTTTTACGGTGCCCGGAGAGGCCCGCGCATGGCGCAGTTGGATTCCTGGTCCAAAAGGGAGCAGAAAACGTATGGGGCCCTTTTCGCTCAGGAGTTTCGTTGCCGAACCATTGCAAATTGCCATACCCACATCTAGGGTTAGGGTTACGAAAATGAGGTTTTTTACGGTCCCCGGAGAGGCCCGCGCATGGCGCAGTTGGATTCCTGGTCCAAAAGGGAGCAGAAAACGTATGGGGCCCTTTTCGCTCAGGAGTTTCGTTGCCGAGCAATTGTCTAACCCCGACTAGCACCTAGGGTTAGGGTTACGAAAATGAGGTTTTTTACGGTGCCCGGAGAGGCCCGCGCATGGCGCAGTTGGATTCCTGGTCCAAAAGGGAGCAGAAAACGTATGGGGCCCTTTTCGCTCAGGAGTTTCGTTGCCGAACCATTGCAAATTGCCATACCCACATCTAGGGTTAGGGTTACGAAAATGAGGTTTTTTACGGTGCCCGGAGAGGCCCGCGCATGGCGCAGTTGGATTCCTGGTCCAAAAGGGAGCAGAAAACGTATGGGGCCCTTTTCGCTCAGGAGTTTCGTTGCCGAACCATTGCAAATTGCCATACCCACATCTAGGGTTAGGGTTACGAAAATGAGGTTTTTTACGGTGCCCGGAGAGGCCCGCGCATGGCGCAGTTGGATTCCTGGTCCAAAAGGGAGCAGAAAACGTATCGGGCCCTTTTCGCTCAGGAGTTTCGTTGCCGAACCATTGCAAATTGCCATACCCACATCTAGGGTTAGGGTTACGAAAATGAGGTTTTTTACGGTGCCCGGAGAGGCCCGCGCATGGCGCAGTTGGATTCCTGGTCCAAAAGGGAGCAGAAAACGTATGGGGCCCTTTTCGCTCAGGAGTTTCGTTGCCGAACCATTGCAAATTGCCATACCCACATCTAGGGTTAGGGTTACGAAAATGAGTTTTTTTACGGTGCCCGGAGAGGCCCGCGCATGGCGCAGTTGGATTCCTGGTCCAAAAGGGAGCAGAAAACGTATGGGGCCCTTTTCGCTCAGGAGTTTCGTTGCCGAACCATTGCAAATTGCCATACCCACATCTAGGGTTAGGGTTACGAAAATGAGGTTTTTTACGGTGCCCGGAGAGGCCCGCGCATGGCGCAGTTGGATTCCTGGTCCAAAAGGGAGCAGAAAACGTATGGGGCCCTTTTCGCTCAGGAGTTTCGTTGCCGAGCAATTGTCTAACCCCGACTAGCACCTAGGGTTAGGGTTACGAAAATGAGGTTTTTTACGGTGCCCGGAGAGGCCCGCGCATGGCGCAGTTGGATTCCTGGTCCAAAAGGGAGCAGAAAACGTATGGGGCCCTTTTCGCTCAGGAGTTTCGTTGCCGAACCATTGCAAATTGCCATACCCACATCTAGGGTTAGGGTTACGAAAATGAGGTTTTTTTACGGTCCCCGAAGAGGCCCGCGCATGGTGCAGTTGGATTCCTGGTCCAAAAGGGAGCAGAAAACGTATGGGGCCCTTTTCGCTCAGGAGTTTCGTTGCCGAGCAATTGTCTAACCCCGACTAGCACCTAGGGTTAGGGTTACGAAAATGAGGTTTTTTACGGTGCCCGGAGAGGCCCGCGCATGGCGCAGTTGGATTCCTGGTCCAAAAGGGAGCAGAAAACGTATGGGGCCCTTTTCGCTCAGGAGTTTCGTTGCCGAACCATTGCAAATTGCCATACCCACATCTAGGGTTAGGGTTACGAAAATGAGGTTTTTTTACGGTCCCCGAAGAGGCCCGCGCATGGTGCAGTTGGATTCCTGGTCCAAAAGGGAGCAGAAAACGTATGGGGCCCTTTTCGCTCAGGAGTTTCGTTGCCGAGCAATTGTCTAACCCCGACTAGCACCTAGGGTTAGGGTTACGAAAATGAGGTTTTTTACGGTGCCCGGAGAGGCCCGCGCATGGCGCAGTTGGATTCCTGGTCCAAAAGGGAGCAGAAAACGTATGGGGCCCTTTTCGCTCAGGAGTTTCGTTGCCGAACCATTGCAAATTGCCATACCCACATCTAGGGTTAGGGTTACGAAAATGAGGTTTTTTACGGTGCCCGGAGAGGCCCGCGCATGGCGCAGTTGGATTCCTGGTCCAAAAGGGAGCAGAAAACGTATGGGGCCCTTTTCGCTCAGGAGTTTCGTTGCCGAGCAATTGTCTAACCCCGACTAGCACCTAGGGTTAGGGTTACGAAAATGAGGTTTTTTACGGTGCCCGGAGAGGCCCGCGCATGGCGCAGTTGGATTCCTGGTCCAAAAGGGAGCAGAAAACGTATGGGGCCCTTTTCGCTCAGGAGTTTCGTTGCCGAACCATTGCAAATTGCCATACCCACATCTAGGGTTAGGGTTACGAAAATGAGGTTTTTTTACGGTCCCCGAAGAGGCCCGCGCATGGTGCAGTTGGATTCCTGGTCCAAAAGGGAGCAGAAAACGTATGGGGCCCTTTTCGCTCAGGAGTTTCGTTGCCGAGCAATTGTCTAACCCCGACTAGCACCTAGGGTTAGGGTTACGAAAATGAGGTTTTTTACGGTGCCCGGAGAGGCCCGCGCATGGCGCAGTTGGATTCCTGGTCCAAAAGGGAGCAGAAAACGTATGGGGCCCTTTTCGCTCAGGAGTTTCGTTGCCGAACCATTGCAAATTGCCATACCCACATCTAGGGTTAGGGTTACGAAAATGAGGTTTTTTACGGTGCCCGGAGAGGCCCGCGCATGGCGCAGTTGGATTCCTGGTCCAAAAGGGAGCAGAAAACGTATGGGGCCCTTTTCGCTCAGGAGTTTCGTTGCCGAGCAATTGTCTAACCCCGACTAGCACCTAGGGTTAGGGTTACGAAAATGAGGTTTTTTACGGTGCCCGGAGAGGCCCGCGCATGGCGCAGTTGGATTCCTGGTCCAAAAGGGAGCAGAAAACGTATGGGGCCCTTTTCGCTCAGGAGTTTCGTTGCCGAACCATTGCAAATTGCCATACCCACATCTAGGGTTAGGGTTACGAAAATGAGGTTTTTTACAGTGCCCGGAGAGGCCCGCGCATGGCGCAGTTGGATTCCTGGTCCAAAAGGGAGCAGAAAACGTATGGGGCCCTTTTCGCTCAGGAGTTTCGTTGCCGAGCAATTGTCTAACCCCGACTAGCACCTAGGGTTAGGGTTACGAAAATGAGGTTTTTTACGGTGCCCGGAGAGGCCCGCGCATGGCGCAGTTGGATTCCTGGTCCAAAAGGGAGCAGAAAACGTATGGGGCCCTTTTCGCTCAGGAGTTTCGTTGCCGAACCATTGCAAATTGCCATACCCACATCTAGGGGTAGGGTTACGAAAATGAGTTTTTTTACGGTGCCCGGAGAGGCCCGCGCATGGCGCAGTTGGATTCCTGGTCCAAAAGGGAGCAGAAAACGTATGGGGCCCTTTTCGCTCAGGAGTTTCGTTGCCGAGCAATTGTCTAACCCCGACTAGCACCTAGGGTTAGGGTTACGAAAATGAGGTTTTTTACGGTGCCCGGAGAGGCCCGCGCATGGCGCAGTTGGATTCCTGGTCCAAAAGGGAGCAGAAAACGTATGGGGCCCTTTTCGCTCAGGAGTTTCGTTGCCGAACCATTGCAAATTGCCATACCCACATCTAGGGTTAGGGTTACGAAAATGAGGTTTTTTACGGTGCCCGGAGAGGCCCGCGCATGGCGCAGTTGGATTCCTGGTCCAAAAGGGAGCAGAAAACGTATGGGGCCCTTTTCGCTCAGGAGTTTCGTTGCCGAACCATTGCAAATTGCCATACCCACATCTAGGGTTAGGGTTACGAAAATGAGGTTTTTTACAGTGCCCGGAGAGGCCCGCGCATGGCGCAGTTGGATTCCTGGTCCAAAAGGGAGCAGAAAACGTATGGGGCCCTTTTCGCTCAGGAGTTTCGTTGCCGAGCAATTGTCTAACCCCGACTAGCACCTAGGGTTAGGGTTACGAAAATGAGGTTTTTTACGGTGCCCGGAGAGGCCCGCGCATGGCGCAGTTGGATTCCTGGTCCAAAAGGGAGCAGAAAACGTATGGGGCCCTTTTCGCTCAGGAGTTTCGTTGCCGAACCATTGCAAATTGCCATACCCACATCTAGGGTTAGGGTTACGAAAATGAGGTTTTTTACGGTGCCCGGAGAGGCCCGCGCATGGCGCAGTTGGATTCCTGGTCCAAAAGGGAGCAGAAAACGTATGGGGCCCTTTTCGCTCAGGAGTTTCGTTGCCGAGCAATTGTCTAACCCCGACTAGCACCTAGGGTTAGGGTTACGAAAATGAGGTTTTTTACGGTGCCCGGAGAGGCCCGCGCATGGCGCAGTTGGATTCCTGGTCCAAAAGGGAGCAGAAAACGTATGGGGCCCTTTTCGCTCAGGAGTTTCGTTGCCGAACCATTGCAAATTGCCATACCCACATCTAGGGTTAGGGTTACGAAAATGAGGTTTTTTACAGTGCCCGGAGAGGCCCGCGCATGGCGCAGTTGGATTCCTGGTCCAAAAGGGAGCAGAAAACGTATGGGGCCCTTTTCGCTCAGGAGTTTCGTTGCCGAGCAATTGTCTAACCCCGACTAGCACCTAGGGTTAGGGTTACGAAAATGAGGTTTTTTACGGTGCCCGGAGAGGCCCGCGCATGGCGCAGTTGGATTCCTGGTCCAAAAGGGAGCAGAAAACGTATGGGGCCCTTTTCGCTCAGGAGTTTCGTTGCCGAACCATTGCAAATTGCCATACCCACATCTAGGGTTAGGGTTACGAAAATGAGGTTTTTTACGGTGCCCGGAGAGGCCCGCGCATGGCGCAGTTGGATTCCTGGTCCAAAAGGGAGCAGAAAACGTATGGGGCCCTTTTCGCTCAGGAGTTTCGTTGCCGAACCATTGCAAATTGCCATACCCACATCTAGGGTTAGGGTTACGAAAATGAGGTTTTTTACGGTGCCCGGAGAGGCCCGCGCATGGCGCAGTTGGATTCCTGGTCCAAAAGGGAGCAGAAAACGTATGGGGCCCTTTTCGCTCAGGAGTTTCGTTGCCGAACCATTGCAAATTGCCATACCCACATCTAGGGTTAGGGTTACGAAAATGAGGTTTTTTACGGTGCCCGGAGAGGCCCGCGCATGGCGCAGTTGGATTCCTGGTCCAAAAGGGAGCAGAAAACGTATGGGGCCCTTTTCGCTCAGGAGTTTCGTTGCCGAACCATTGCAAATTGCCATACCCACATCTAGGGTTAGGGTTACGAAAATGAGGTTTTTTACGGTGCCCGGAGAGGCCCGCGCATGGCGCAGTTGGATTCCTGGTCCAAAAGGGAGCAGAAAACGTATGGGGCCCTTTTCGCTCAGGAGTTTCGTTGCCGAACCATTGCAAATTGCCATACCCACATCTAGGGTTAGGGTTACGAAAATGAGGTTTTTTACGGTGCCCGGAGAGGCCCGCGCATGGCGCAGTTGGATTCCTGGTCCAAAAGGGAGCAGAAAACGTATGGGGCCCTTTTCGCTCAGGAGTTTCGTTGCCGAACCATTGCAAATTGCCATACCCACATCTAGGGTTAGGGTTACGAAAATTAGGTTTTTTACAGTGCCCGGAGAGGCCCGCGCATGGCGCAGTTGGATTCCTGGTCCAAAAGGGAGCAGAAAACGTATGGGGCCCTTTTCGCTCAGGAGTTTCGTTGCCGAGCAATTGTCTAACCCCGACTAGCACCTAGGGTTAGGGTTACGAAAATGAGGTTTTTTACGGTGCCCGGAGAGGCCCGCGCATGGCGCAGTTGGATTCCTGGTCCAAAAGGGAGCAGAAAACGTATGGGGCCCTTTTCGCTCAGGAGTTTCGTTGCCGAACCATTGCAAATTGCCATACCCACATCTAGGGTTAGGGTTACGAAAATGAGGTTTTTTACGGTGCCCGGAGAGGCCCGCGCATGGCGCAGTTGGATTCCTGGTCCAAAAGGGAGCAGAAAACGTATGGGGCCCTTTTCGCTCAGGAGTTTCGTTGCCGAGCAATTGTCTAACCCCGACTAGCACCTAGGGTTAGGGTTACGAAAATGAGGTTTTTTACGGTGCCCGGAGAGGCCCGCGCATGGCGCAGTTGGATTCCTGGTCCAAAAGGGAGCAGAAAACGTATGGGGCCCTTTTCGCTCAGGAGTTTCGTTGCCGAACCATTGCAAATTGCCATACCCACATCTAGGGTTAGGGTTACGAAAATGAGGTTTTTTACGGTGCCCGGAGAGGCCCGCGCATGGCGCAGTTGGATTCCTGGTCCAAAAGGGAGCAGAAAACGTATGGGGCCCTTTTCGCTCAGGAGTTTCGTTGCCGAACCATTGCAAATTGCCATACCCACATCTAGGGTTAGGGTTACGAAAATGAGGTTTTTTACGGTGCCCGGAGAGGCCCGCGCATGGCGCAGTTGGATTCCTGGTCCAAAAGGGAGCAGAAAACGTATGGGGCCCTTTTCGCTCAGGAGTTTCGTTGCCGAGCAATTGTCTAACCCCGACTAGCACCTAGGGTTAGGGTTACGAAAATGAGGTTTTTTACGGTGCCCGGAGAGGCCCGCGCATGGCGCAGTTGGATTCCTGGTCCAAAAGGGAGCAGAAAACGTATGGGGCCCTTTTCGCTCAGGAGTTTCGTTGCCGAACCATTGCAAATTGCCATACCCACATCTAGGGTTAGGGTTACGAAAATGAGGTTTTTTTACGGTCCCCGAAGAGGCCCGCGCATGGTGCAGTTGGATTCCTGGTCCAAAAGGGAGCAGAAAACGTATGGGGCCCTTTTCGCTCAGGAGTTTCGTTGCCGAGCAATTGTCTAACCCCGACTAGCACCTAGGGTTAGGGTTACGAAAATGAGGTTTTTTACGGTGCCCGGAGAGGCCCGCGCATGGCGCAGTTGGATTCCTGGTCCAAAAGGGAGCAGAAAACGTATGGGGCCCTTTTCGCTCAGGAGTTTCGTTGCCGAACCATTGCAAATTGCCATACCCACATCTAGGGTTAGGGTTACGAAAATGAGGTTTTTTTACGGTCCCCGAAGAGGCCCGCGCATGGTGCAGTTGGATTCCTGGTCCAAAAGGGAGCAGAAAACGTATGGGGCCCTTTTCGCTCAGGAGTTTCGTTGCCGAGCAATTGTCTAACCCCGACTAGCACCTAGGGTTAGGGTTACGAAAATGAGGTTTTTTACGGTGCCCGGAGAGGCCCGCGCATGGCGCAGTTGGATTCCTGGTCCAAAAGGGAGCAGAAAACGTATGGGGCCCTTTTCGCTCAGGAGTTTCGTTGCCGAACCATTGCAAATTGCCATACCCACATCTAGGGTTAGGGTTACGAAAATGAGGTTTTTTACGGTGCCCGGAGAGGCCCGCGCATGGCGCAGTTGGATTCCTGGTCCAAAAGGGAGCAGAAAACGTATGGGGCCCTTTTCGCTCAGGAGTTTCGTTGCCGAGCAATTGTCTAACCCCGACTAGCACCTAGGGTTAGGGTTACGAAAATGAGGTTTTTTACGGTGCCCGGAGAGGCCCGCGCATGGCGCAGTTGGATTCCTGGTCCAAAAGGGAGCAGAAAACGTATGGGGCCCTTTTCGCTCAGGAGTTTCGTTGCCGAACCATTGCAAATTGCCATACCCACATCTAGGGTTAGGGTTACGAAAATGAGGTTTTTTTACGGTCCCCGAAGAGGCCCGCGCATGGTGCAGTTGGATTCCTGGTCCAAAAGGGAGCAGAAAACGTATGGGGCCCTTTTCGCTCAGGAGTTTCGTTGCCGAGCAATTGTCTAACCCCGACTAGCACCTAGGGTTAGGGTTACGAAAATGAGGTTTTTTACGGTGCCCGGAGAGGCCCGCGCATGGCGCAGTTGGATTCCTGGTCCAAAAGGGAGCAGAAAACGTATGGGGCCCTTTTCGCTCAGGAGTTTCGTTGCCGAACCATTGCAAATTGCCATACCCACATCTAGGGTTAGGGTTACGAAAATGAGGTTTTTTACGGTGCCCGGAGAGGCCCGCGCATGGCGCAGTTGGATTCCTGGTCCAAAAGGGAGCAGAAAACGTATGGGGCCCTTTTCGCTCAGGAGTTTCGTTGCCGAGCAATTGTCTAACCCCGACTAGCACCTAGGGTTAGGGTTACGAAAATGAGGTTTTTTACGGTGCCCGGAGAGGCCCGCGCATGGCGCAGTTGGATTCCTGGTCCAAAAGGGAGCAGAAAACGTATGGGGCCCTTTTCGCTCAGGAGTTTCGTTGCCGAACCATTGCAAATTGCCATACCCACATCTAGGGTTAGGGTTACGAAAATGAGGTTTTTTACAGTGCCCGGAGAGGCCCGCGCATGGCGCAGTTGGATTCCTGGTCCAAAAGGGAGCAGAAAACGTATGGGGCCCTTTTCGCTCAGGAGTTTCGTTGCCGAGCAATTGTCTAACCCCGACTAGCACCTAGGGTTAGGGTTACGAAAATGAGGTTTTTTACGGTGCCCGGAGAGGCCCGCGCATGGCGCAGTTGGATTCCTGGTCCAAAAGGGAGCAGAAAACGTATGGGGCCCTTTTCGCTCAGGAGTTTCGTTGCCGAACCATTGCAAATTGCCATACCCACATCTAGGGGTAGGGTTACGAAAATGAGTTTTTTTACGGTGCCCGGAGAGGCCCGCGCATGGCGCAGTTGGATTCCTGGTCCAAAAGGGAGCAGAAAACGTATGGGGCCCTTTTCGCTCAGGAGTTTCGTTGCCGAGCAATTGTCTAACCCCGACTAGCACCTAGGGTTAGGGTTACGAAAATGAGGTTTTTTACGGTGCCCGGAGAGGCCCGCGCATGGCGCAGTTGGATTCCTGGTCCAAAAGGGAGCAGAAAACGTATGGGGCCCTTTTCGCTCAGGAGTTTCGTTGCCGAACCATTGCAAATTGCCATACCCACATCTAGGGTTAGGGTTACGAAAATGAGGTTTTTTACGGTGCCCGGAGAGGCCCGCGCATGGCGCAGTTGGATTCCTGGTCCAAAAGGGAGCAGAAAACGTATGGGGCCCTTTTCGCTCAGGAGTTTCGTTGCCGAACCATTGCAAATTGCCATACCCACATCTAGGGTTAGGGTTACGAAAATGAGGTTTTTTACAGTGCCCGGAGAGGCCCGCGCATGGCGCAGTTGGATTCCTGGTCCAAAAGGGAGCAGAAAACGTATGGGGCCCTTTTCGCTCAGGAGTTTCGTTGCCGAGCAATTGTCTAACCCCGACTAGCACCTAGGGTTAGGGTTACGAAAATGAGGTTTTTTACGGTGCCCGGAGAGGCCCGCGCATGGCGCAGTTGGATTCCTGGTCCAAAAGGGAGCAGAAAACGTATGGGGCCCTTTTCGCTCAGGAGTTTCGTTGCCGAACCATTGCAAATTGCCATACCCACATCTAGGGTTAGGGTTACGAAAATGAGGTTTTTTACGGTGCCCGGAGAGGCCCGCGCATGGCGCAGTTGGATTCCTGGTCCAAAAGGGAGCAGAAAACGTATGGGGCCCTTTTCGCTCAGGAGTTTCGTTGCCGAGCAATTGTCTAACCCCGACTAGCACCTAGGGTTAGGGTTACGAAAATGAGGTTTTTTACGGTGCCCGGAGAGGCCCGCGCATGGCGCAGTTGGATTCCTGGTCCAAAAGGGAGCAGAAAACGTATGGGGCCCTTTTCGCTCAGGAGTTTCGTTGCCGAGCAATTGTCTAACCCCGACTAGCACCTAGGGTTAGGGTTACGAAAATGAGGTTTTTTACGGTGCCCGGAGAGGCCCGCGCATGGCGCAGTTGGATTCCTGGTCCAAAAGGGAGCAGAAAACGTATGGGGCCCTTTTCGCTCAGGAGTTTCGTTGCCGAACCATTGCAAATTGCCATACCCACATCTAGGGTTAGGGTTACGAAAATGAGGTTTTTTACGGTGCCCGGAGAGGCCCGCGCATGGCGCAGTTGGATTCCTGGTCCAAAAGGGAGCAGAAAACGTATGGGGCCCTTTTCGCTCAGGAGTTTCGTTGCCGAGCAATTGTCTAACCCCGACTAGCACCTAGGGTTAGGGTTACGAAAATGAGTTTTTTTACGGTGCCCGGAGAGGCCCGCGCATGGCGCAGTTGGATTCCTGGTCCAAAAGGGAGCAGAAAACGTATGGGGCCCTTTTCGCTCAGGAGTTTCGTTGCCGAACCATTGCAAATTGCCATACCCACATCTAGGGTTAGGGTTACGAAAATGAGGTTTTTTACGGTGCCCGGAGAGGCCCGCGCATGGCGCAGTTGGATTCCTGGTCCAAAAGGGAGCAGAAAACGTATGGGGCCCTTTTCGCTCAGGAGTTTCGTTGCCGAACCATTGCAAATTGCCATACCCACATCTAGGGTTAGGGTTACGAAAATGAGGTTTTTTACAGTGCCCGGAGAGGCCCGCGCATGGCGCAGTTGGATTCCTGGTCCAAAAGGGAGCAGAAAACGTATGGGGCCCTTTTCGCTCAGGAGTTTCGTTGCAGAGCAATTGTCTAACCCCGACTAGCACCTAGGGTTAGGGTTACGAAAATGAGGTTTTTTACGGTGCCCGGAGAGGCCCGCGCATGGCGCAGTTGGATTCCTGGTCCAAAAGGGAGCAGAAAACGTATGGGGCCCTTTTCGCTCAGGAGTTTCGTTGCCGAACCATTGCAAATTGCCATACCCACATCTAGGGTTAGGGTTACGAAAATGAGGTTTTTTACGGTGCCCGGAGAGGCCCGCGCATGGCGCAGTTGGATTCCTGGTCCAAAAGGGAGCAGAAAACGTATGGGGCCCTTTTCGCTCAGGAGTTTCGTTGCCGAACCATTGCAAATTGCCATACCCACATCTAGGGTTAGGGTTACGAAAATGAGGTTTTTTACGGTGCCCGGAGAGGCCCGCGCATGGCGCAGTTGGATTCCTGGTCCAAAAGGGAGCAGAAAACGTATGGGGCCCTTTTCGCTCAGGAGTTTCGTTGCCGAACCATTGCAAATTGCCATACCCACATCTAGGGTTAGGGTTACGAAAATGAGGTTTTTTACGGTGCCCGGAGAGGCCCGCGCATGGCGCAGTTGGATTCCTGGTCCAAAAGGGAGCAGAAAACGTATGGGGCCCTTTTCGCTCAGGAGTTTCGTTGCCGAGCAATTGTCTAACCCCGACTAGCACCTAGGGTTAGGGTTACGAAAATGAGGTTTTTTACGGTGCCCAGAGAGGCCCGCGCATGGCGCAGTTGGATTCCTGGTCCAAAAGGGAGCAGAAAACGTATGGGGCCCTTTTCGCTCAGGAGTTTCGTTGCCGAACCATTGCAAATTGCCATACCCACATCTAGGGTTAGGGTTACGAAAATGAGTTTTTTTACGGTCCCCGGAGAGGCCCGCGCATGGCGCAGTTGGATTCCTGGTCCAAAAGTGAGCAGAAAACGTATGGGGCCCTTTTCGCTCAGGAGTTTCGTTGCCGAGCAATTGTCTAACCCCGACTAGCACCTAGGGTTAGGGTTACGAAAATGAGTTTTTTTACGGTGCCCGGAGAGGCCCGCGCATGGCGCAGTTGGATTCCTGGTCCAAAAGGGAGCAGAAAACGTATGGGGCCCTTTTCGCTCAGGAGTTTCGTTGCCGAACCATTGCAAATTGCCATACCCACATCTAGGGTTAGGGTTACGAAAATGAGGTTTTTTACGGTGCCCGGAGAGGCCCGCGCATGGCGCAGTTGGATTCCTGGTCCAAAAGGGAGCAGAAAACGTATGGGGCCCTTTTCGCTCAGGAGTTTCGTTGCCGAACCATTGCAAATTGCCATACCCACATCTAGGGTTAGGGTTACGAAAATGAGGTTTTTTACGGTGCCCGGAGAGGCCCGCGCATGGCGCAGTTGGATTCCTGGTCCAAAAGGGAGCAGAAAACGTATGGGGCCCTTTTCGCTCAGGAGTTTCGTTGCCGAACCATTGCAAATTGCCATACCCACATCTAGGGTTAGGGTTACGAAAATGAGGTTTTTTACAGTGCCCGGAGAGGCCCGCGCATGGCGCAGTTGGATTCCTGGTCCAAAAGGGAGCAGAAAACGTATGGGGCCCTTTTCGCTCAGGAGTTTCGTTGCAGAGCAATTGTCTAACCCCGACTAGCACCTAGGGTTAGGGTTACGAAAATGAGGTTTTTTACGGTGCCCGGAGAGGCCCGCGCATGGCGCAGTTGGATTCCTGGTCCAAAAGGGAGCAGAAAACGTATGGGGCCCTTTTCGCTCAGGAGTTTCGTTGCCGAACCATTGCAAATTGCCATACCCACATCTAGGGTTAGGGTTACGAAAATGAGGTTTTTTACGGTGCCCGGAGAGGCCCGCGCATGGCGCAGTTGGATTCCTGGTCCAAAAGGGAGCAGAAAACGTATGGGGCCCTTTTCGCTCAGGAGTTTCGTTGCCGAGCAATTGTCTAACCCCGACTAGCACCTAGGGTTAGGGTTACGAAAATGAGTTTTTTTACGGTGCCCGGAGAGGCCCGCGCATGGCGCAGTTGGATTCCTGGTCCAAAAGGGAGCAGAAAACGTATGGGGCCCTTTTCGCTCAGGAGTTTCGTTGCCGAACCATTGCAAATTGCCATACCCACATCTAGGGTTAGGGTTACGAAAATGAGGTTTTTTACGGTGCCCGGAGAGGCCCGCGCATGGCGCAGTTGGATTCCTGGTCCAAAAGGGAGCAGAAAACGTATGGGGCCCTTTTCGCTCAGGAGTTTCGTTGCCGAACCATTGCAAATTGCCATACCCACATCTAGGGTTAGGGTTACGAAAATGAGGTTTTTTACGGTGCCCGGAGAGGCCCGCGCATGGCGCAGTTGGATTCCTGGTCCAAAAGGGAGCAGAAAACGTATGGGGCCCTTTTCGCTCAGGAGTTTCGTTGCCGAGCAATTGTCTAACCCCGACTAGCACCTAGGGTTAGGGTTACGAAAATGAGGTTTTTTACGGTGCCCAGAGAGGCCCGCGCATGGCGCAGTTGGATTCCTGGTCCAAAAGGGAGCAGAAAACGTATGGGGCCCTTTTCGCTCAGGAGTTTCGTTGCCGAACCATTGCAAATTGCCATACCCACATCTAGGGTTAGGGTTACGAAAATGAGTTTTTTTACGGTCCCCGGAGAGGCCCGCGCATGGCGCAGTTGGATTCCTGGTCCAAAAGTGAGCAGAAAACGTATGGGGCCCTTTTCGCTCAGGAGTTTCGTTGCCGAGCAATTGTCTAACCCCGACTAGCACCTAGGGTTAGGGTTACGAAAATGAGTTTTTTTACGGTGCCCGGAGAGGCCCGCGCATGGCGCAGTTGGATTCCTGGTCCAAAAGGGAGCAGAAAACGTATGGGGCCCTTTTCGCTCAGGAGTTTCGTTGCCGAACCATTGCAAATTGCCATACCCACATCTAGGGTTAGGGTTACGAAAATGAGGTTTTTTACGGTGCCCGGAGAGGCCCGCGCATGGCGCAGTTGGATTCCTGGTCCAAAAGGGAGCAGAAAACGTATGGGGCCCTTTTCGCTCAGGAGTTTCGTTGCCGAACCATTGCAAATTGCCATACCCACATCTAGGGTTAGGGTTACGAAAATGAGGTTTTTTACGGTGCCCGGAGAGGCCCGCGCATGGCGCAGTTGGATTCCTGGTCCAAAAGGGAGCAGAAAACGTATGGGGCCCTTTTCGCTCAGGAGTTTCGTTGCCGAGCAATTGTCTAACCCCGACTAGCACCTAGGGTTAGGGTTACGAAAATGAGGTTTTTTACGGTGCCCGGAGAGGCCCGCGCATGGCGCAGTTGGATTCCTGGTCCAAAAGGGAGCAGAAAACGTATGGGGCCCTTTTCGCTCAGGAGTTTCGTTGCCGAACCATTGCAAATTGCCATACCCACATCTAGGGTTAGGGTTACGAAAATGAGGTTTTTTACGGTCCCCGGAGAGGCCCGCGCATGGTGCAGTTGGATTCCTGGTCCAAAAGGGAGCAGAAAACGTATGGGGCCCTTTTCGCTCAGGAGTTTCGTTGCCGAGCAATTGTCTAACCCCGACTAGCACCTAGGGTTAGGGTTACGAAAATTAGTTTTTCTACGGTGCCCGGAGAGGCCCGCGCATGGCGCAGTTGGATTCCTGGTCCAAAAGGGAGCAGAAAACGTATGGGGCCCTTTTCGCTCAGGAGTTTCGTTGCCGAACCATTGCAAATTGCCATACCCACATCTAGGGTTAGGGTTACGAAAATGAGGTTTTTTACGGTGCCCGGAGAGGCCCGCGCATGGCGCAGTTGGATTCCTGGTCCAAAAGGGAGCAGAAAACGTATGGGGCCCTTTTCGCTCAGGAGTTTCGTTGCCGAACCATTGCAAATTGCCATACCCACATCTAGGGTTAGGGTTACGAAAATGAGGTTTTTTACGGTGCCCGGAGAGGCCCGCGCATGGCGCAGTTGGATTCCTGGTCCAAAAGGGAGCAGAAAACGTATGGGGCCCTTTTCGCTCAGGAGTTTCGTTGCCGAGCAATTGTCTAACCCCGACTAGCACCTAGGGTTAGGGTTACGAAAATGAGGTTTTTTACGGTGCCCAGAGAGGCCCGCGCATGGCGCAGTTGGATTCCTGGTCCAAAAGGGAGCAGAAAACGTATGGGGCCCTTTTCGCTCAGGAGTTTCGTTGCCGAACCATTGCAAATTGCCATACCCACATCTAGGGTTAGGGTTACGAAAATGAGTTTTTTTACGGTCCCCGGAGAGGCCCGCGCATGGCGCAGTTGGATTCCTGGTCCAAAAGTGAGCAGAAAACGTATGGGGCCCTTTTCGCTCAGGAGTTTCGTTGCCGAGCAATTGTCTAACCCCGACTAGCACCTAGGGTTAGGGTTACGAAAATGAGTTTTTTTACGGTGCCCGGAGAGGCCCGCGCATGGCGCAGTTGGATTCCTGGTCCAAAAGGGAGCAGAAAACGTATGGGGCCCTTTTCGCTCAGGAGTTTCGTTGCCGAACCATTGCAAATTGCCATACCCACATCTAGGGTTAGGGTTACGAAAATGAGGTTTTTTACGGTGCCCGGAGAGGCCCGCGCATGGCGCAGTTGGATTCCTGGTCCAAAAGGGAGCAGAAAACGTATGGGGCCCTTTTCGCTCAGGAGTTTCGTTGCCGAACCATTGCAAATTGCCATACCCACATCTAGGGTTAGGGTTACGAAAATGAGGTTTTTTACGGTGCCCGGAGAGGCCCGCGCATGGCGCAGTTGGATTCCTGGTCCAAAAGGGAGCAGAAAACGTATGGGGCCCTTTTCGCTCAGGAGTTTCGTTGCCGAACCATTGCAAATTGCCATACCCACATCTAGGGTTAGGGTTACGAAAATGAGGTTTTTTACAGTGCCCGGAGAGGCCCGCGCATGGCGCAGTTGGATTCCTGGTCCAAAAGGGAGCAGAAAACGTATGGGGCCCTTTTCGCTCAGGAGTTTCGTTGCAGAGCAATTGTCTAACCCCGACTAGCACCTAGGGTTAGGGTTACGAAAATGAGGTTTTTTACGGTGCCCGGAGAGGCCCGCGCATGGCGCAGTTGGATTCCTGGTCCAAAAGGGAGCAGAAAACGTATGGGGCCCTTTTCGCTCAGGAGTTTCGTTGCCGAACCATTGCAAATTGCCATACCCACATCTAGGGTTAGGGTTACGAAAATGAGGTTTTTTACGGTGCCCGGAGAGGCCCGCGCATGGCGCAGTTGGATTCCTGGTCCAAAAGGGAGCAGAAAACGTATGGGGCCCTTTTCGCTCAGGAGTTTCGTTGCCGAGCAATTGTCTAACCCCGACTAGCACCTAGGGTTAGGGTTACGAAAATGAGTTTTTTTACGGTGCCCGGAGAGGCCCGCGCATGGCGCAGTTGGATTCCTGGTCCAAAAGGGAGCAGAAAACGTATGGGGCCCTTTTCGCTCAGGAGTTTCGTTGCCGAACCATTGCAAATTGCCATACCCACATCTAGGGTTAGGGTTACGAAAATGAGGTTTTTTACGGTGCCCGGAGAGGCCCGCGCATGGCGCAGTTGGATTCCTGGTCCAAAAGGGAGCAGAAAACGTATGGGGCCCTTTTCGCTCAGGAGTTTCGTTGCCGAACCATTGCAAATTGCCATACCCACATCTAGGGTTAGGGTTACGAAAATGAGGTTTTTTACGGTGCCCGGAGAGGCCCGCGCATGGCGCAGTTGGATTCCTGGTCCAAAAGGGAGCAGAAAACGTATGGGGCCCTTTTCGCTCAGGAGTTTCGTTGCCGAGCAATTGTCTAACCCCGACTAGCACCTAGGGTTAGGGTTACGAAAATGAGGTTTTTTACGGTGCCCAGAGAGGCCCGCGCATGGCGCAGTTGGATTCCTGGTCCAAAAGGGAGCAGAAAACGTATGGGGCCCTTTTCGCTCAGGAGTTTCGTTGCCGAACCATTGCAATTTGCCATACCCACATCTAGGGTTAGGGTTACGAAAATGAGTTTTTTTACGGTCCCCGGAGAGGCCCGCGCATGGCGCAGTTGGATTCCTGGTCCAAAAGTGAGCAGAAAACGTATGGGGCCCTTTTCGCTCAGGAGTTTCGTTGCCGAGCAATTGTCTAACCCCGACTAGCACCTAGGGTTAGGGTTACGAAAATGAGTTTTTTTACGGTGCCCGGAGAGGCCCGCGCATGGCGCAGTTGGATTCCTGGTCCAAAAGGGAGCAGAAAACGTATGGGGCCCTTTTCGCTCAGGAGTTTCGTTGCCGAACCATTGCAAATTGCCATACCCACATCTAGGGTTAGGGTTACGAAAATGAGGTTTTTTACGGTGCCCGGAGAGGCCCGCGCATGGCGCAGTTGGATTCCTGGTCCAAAAGGGAGCAGAAAACCTATGGGGCCCTTTTCGCTCAGGAGTTTCGTTGCCGAACCATTGCAAATTGCCATACCCACATCTAGGGTTAGGGTTACGAAAATGAGGTTTTTTACGGTGCCCGGAGAGGCCCGCGCATGGCGCAGTTGGATTCCTGGTCCAAAAGGGAGCAGAAAACGTATGGGGCCCTTTTCGCTCAGGAGTTTCGTTGCCGAACCATTGCAAATTGCCATACCCACATCTAGGGTTAGGGTTACGAAAATGAGGTTTTTTACAGTGCCCGGAGAGGCCCGCGCATGGCGCAGTTGGATTCCTGGTCCAAAAGGGAGCAGAAAACGTATGGGGCCCTTTTCGCTCAGGAGTTTCGTTGCAGAGCAATTGTCTAACCCCGACTAGCACCTAGGGTTAGGGTTACGAAAATGAGGTTTTTTACGGTGCCCGGAGAGGCCCGCGCATGGCGCAGTTGGATTCCTGGTCCAAAAGGGAGCAGAAAACGTATGGGGCCCTTTTCGCTCAGGAGTTTCGTTGCCGAACCATTGCAAATTGCCATACCCACATCTAGGGTTAGGGTTACGAAAATGAGGTTTTTTACGGTGCCCGGAGAGGCCCGCGCATGGCGCAGTTGGATTCCTGGTCCAAAAGGGAGCAGAAAACGTATGGGGCCCTTTTCGCTCAGGAGTTTCGTTGCCGAGCAATTGTCTAACCCCGACTAGCACCTAGGGTTAGGGTTACGAAAATGAGTTTTTTTACGGTGCCCGGAGAGGCCCGCGCATGGCGCAGTTGGATTCCTGGTCCAAAAGGGAGCAGAAAACGTATGGGGCCCTTTTCGCTCAGGAGTTTCGTTGCCGAACCATTGCAAATTGCCATACCCACATCTAGGGTTAGGGTTACGAAAATGAGGTTTTTTACGGTGCCCGGAGAGGCCCGCGCATGGCGCAGTTGGATTCCTGGTCCAAAAGGGAGCAGAAAACGTATGGGGCCCTTTTCGCTCAGGAGTTTCGTTGCCGAACCATTGCAAATTGCCATACCCACATCTAGGGTTAGGGTTACGAAAATGAGGTTTTTTACGGTGCCCGGAGAGGCCCGCGCATGGCGCAGTTGGATTCCTGGTCCAAAAGGGAGCAGAAAACGTATGGGGCCCTTTTCGCTCAGGAGTTTCGTTGCCGAGCAATTGTCTAACCCCGACTAGCACCTAGGGTTAGGGTTACGAAAATGAGGTTTTTTACGGTGCCCAGAGAGGCCCGCGCATGGCGCAGTTGGATTCCTGGTCCAAAAGGGAGCAGAAAACGTATGGGGCCCTTTTCGCTCAGGAGTTTCGTTGCCGAACCATTGCAATTTGCCATACCCACATCTAGGGTTAGGGTTACGAAAATGAGTTTTTTTACGGTCCCCGGAGAGGCCCGCGCATGGCGCAGTTGGATTCCTGGTCCAAAAGTGAGCAGAAAACGTATGGGGCCCTTTTCGCTCAGGAGTTTCGTTGCCGAGCAATTGTCTAACCCCGACTAGCACCTAGGGTTAGGGTTACGAAAATGAGTTTTTTTACGGTGCCCGGAGAGGCCCGCGCATGGCGCAGTTGGATTCCTGGTCCAAAAGGGAGCAGAAAACGTATGGGGCCCTTTTCGCTCAGGAGTTTCGTTGCCGAACCATTGCAAATTGCCATACCCACATCTAGGGTTAGGGTTACGAAAATGAGGTTTTTTACGGTGCCCGGAGAGGCCCGCGCATGGCGCAGTTGGATTCCTGGTCCAAAAGGGAGCAGAAAACCTATGGGGCCCTTTTCGCTCAGGAGTTTCGTTGCCGAACCATTGCAAATTGCCATACCCACATCTAGGGTTAGGGTTACGAAAATGAGGTTTTTTACGGTGCCCGGAGAGGCCCGCGCATGGCGCAGTTGGATTCCTGGTCCAAAAGGGAGCAGAAAACGTATGGGGCCCTTTTCGCTCAGGAGTTTCGTTGCCGAGCAATTGTCTAACCCCGACTAGCACCTAGGGTTAGGGTTACGAAAATGAGGTTTTTTACGGTGCCCGGAGAGGCCCGCGCATGGCGCAGTTGGATTCCTGGTCCAAAAGGGAGCAGAAAACGTATGGGGCCCTTTTCGCTCAGGAGTTTCGTTGCCGAACCATTGCAAATTGCCATACCCACATCTAGGGTTAGGGTTACGAAAATGAGGTTTTTTACGGTCCCCGGAGAGGCTCGCGCATGGTGCAGTTGGATTCCTGGTCCAAAAGGGAGCAGAAAACGTATGGGGCCCTTTTCGCTCAGGAGTTTCGTTGCCGAGCAATTGTCTAACCCCGACTAGCACCTAGGGTTAGGGTTACGAAAATTAGTTTTTCTACGGTGCCCGGAGAGGCCCGCGCATGGCGCAGTTGGATTCCTGGTCCAAAAGGGAGCAGAAAACGTATGGGGCCCTTTTCGCTCAGGAGTTTCGTTGCCGAGCAATTGTCTAACCCCGACTAGCACCTAGGGTTAGGGTTACGAAAATGAGGTTTTTTACGGTGCCCAGAGAGGCCCGCGCATGGCGCAGTTGGATTCCTGGTCCAAAAGGGAGCAGAAAACGTATGGGGCCCTTTTCGCTCAGGAGTTTCGTTGCCGAACCATTGCAATTTGCCATACCCACATCTAGGGTTAGGGTTACGAAAATGAGTTTTTTTACGGTCCCCGGAGAGGCCCGCGCATGGCGCAGTTGGATTCCTGGTCCAAAAGTGAGCAGAAAACGTATGGGGCCCTTTTCGCTCAGGAGTTTCGTTGCCGAGCAATTGTCTAACCCCGACTAGCACCTAGGGTTAGGGTTACGAAAATGAGGTTTTTTACGGTGCCCGGAGAGGCCCGCGCATGGCGCAGTTGGATTCCTGGTCCAAAAGGGAGCAGAAAACGTATGGGGCCCTTTTCGCTCAGGAGTTTCGTTGCCGAACCATTGCAAATTGCCATACCCACATCTAGGGTTAGGGTTACGAAAATGAGGTTTTTTACGGTGCCCGGAGAGGCCCGCGCATGGCGCAGTTGGATTCCTGGTCCAAAAGGGAGCAGAAAACCTATGGGGCCCTTTTCGCTCAGGAGTTTCGTTGCCGAGCAATTGTCTAACCCCGACTAGCACCTAGGGTTAGGGTTACGAAAATGAGTTTTTTTACGGTGCCCGGAGAGGCCCGCGCATGGCGCAGTTGGATTCCTGGTCCAAAAGGGAGCAGAAAACGTATGGGGCCCTTTTCGCTCAGGAGTTTCGTTGCCGAACCATTGCAAATTGCCATACCCACATCTAGGGTTAGGGTTACGAAAATGAGGTTTTTTACGGTGCCCGGAGAGGCCCGCGCATGGCGCAGTTGGATTCCTGGTCCAAAAGGGAGCAGAAAACGTATGGGGCCCTTTTCGCTCAGGAGTTTCGTTGCCGAACCATTGCAAATTGCCATACCCACATCTAGGGTTAGGGTTACGAAAATGAGGTTTTTTACGGTGCCCGGAGAGGCCCGCGCATGGCGCAGTTGGATTCCTGGTCCAAAAGGGAGCAGAAAACGTATGGGGCCCTTTTCGCTCAGGAGTTTCGTTGCCGAGCAATTGTCTAACCCCGACTAGCACCTAGGGTTAGGGTTACGAAAATGAGGTTTTTTACGGTGCCCAGAGAGGCCCGCGCATGGCGCAGTTGGATTCCTGGTCCAAAAGGGAGCAGAAAACGTATGGGGCCCTTTTCGCTCAGGAGTTTCGTTGCCGAACCATTGCAATTTGCCATACCCACATCTAGGGTTAGGGTTACGAAAATGAGTTTTTTTACGGTCCCCGGAGAGGCCCGCGCATGGCGCAGTTGGATTCCTGGTCCAAAAGTGAGCAGAAAACGTATGGGGCCCTTTTCGCTCAGGAGTTTCGTTGCCGAGCAATTGTCTAACCCCGACTAGCACCTAGGGTTAGGGTTACGAAAATGAGTTTTTTTACGGTGCCCGGAGAGGCCCGCGCATGGCGCAGTTGGATTCCTGGTCCAAAAGGGAGCAGAAAACGTATGGGGCCCTTTTCGCTCAGGAGTTTCGTTGCCGAACCATTGCAAATTGCCATACCCACATCTAGGGTTAGGGTTACGAAAATGAGGTTTTTTACGGTGCCCGGAGAGGCCCGCGCATGGCGCAGTTGGATTCCTGGTCCAAAAGGGAGCAGAAAACCTATGGGGCCCTTTTCGCTCAGGAGTTTCGTTGCCGAACCATTGCAAATTGCCATACCCACATCTAGGGTTAGGGTTACGAAAATGAGGTTTTTTACGGTGCCCGGAGAGGCCCGCGCATGGCGCAGTTGGATTCCTGGTCCAAAAGGGAGCAGAAAACGTATGGGGCCCTTTTCGCTCAGGAGTTTCGTTGCCGAACCATTGCAAATTGCCATACCCACATCTAGGGTTAGGGTTACGAAAATGAGGTTTTTTACAGTGCCCGGAGAGGCCCGCGCATGGCGCAGTTGGATTCCTGGTCCAAAAGGGAGCAGAAAACGTATGGGGCCCTTTTCGCTCAGGAGTTTCGTTGCAGAGCAATTGTCTAACCCCGACTAGCACCTAGGGTTAGGGTTACGAAAATGAGGTTTTTTACGGTGCCCGGAGAGGCCCGCGCATGGCGCAGTTGGATTCCTGGTCCAAAAGGGAGCAGAAAACGTATGGGGCCCTTTTCGCTCAGGAGTTTCGTTGCCGAACCATTGCAAATTGCCATACCCACATCTAGGGTTAGGGTTACGAAAATGAGGTTTTTTACGGTGCCCGGAGAGGCCCGCGCATGGCGCAGTTGGATTCCTGGTCCAAAAGGGAGCAGAAAACGTATGGGGCCCTTTTCGCTCAGGAGTTTCGTTGCCGAGCAATTGTCTAACCCCGACTAGCACCTAGGGTTAGGGTTACGAAAATGAGTTTTTTTACGGTGCCCGGAGAGGCCCGCGCATGGCGCAGTTGGATTCCTGGTCCAAAAGGGAGCAGAAAACGTATGGGGCCCTTTTCGCTCAGGAGTTTCGTTGCCGAACCATTGCAAATTGCCATACCCACATCTAGGGTTAGGGTTACGAAAATGAGGTTTTTTACGGTGCCCGGAGAGGCCCGCGCATGGCGCAGTTGGATTCCTGGTCCAAAAGGGAGCAGAAAACGTATGGGGCCCTTTTCGCTCAGGAGTTTCGTTGCCGAACCATTGCAAATTGCCATACCCACATCTAGGGTTAGGGTTACGAAAATGAGGTTTTTTACGGTGCCCGGAGAGGCCCGCGCATGGCGCAGTTGGATTCCTGGTCCAAAAGGGAGCAGAAAACGTATGGGGCCCTTTTCGCTCAGGAGTTTCGTTGCCGAACCATTGCAAATTGCCATACCCACATCTAGGGTTAGGGTTACGAAAATGAGGTTTTTTACGGTGCCCGGAGAGGCCCGCGCATGGCGCAGTTGGATTCCTGGTCCAAAAGGGAGCAGAAAACGTATGGGGCCCTTTTCGCTCAGGAGTTTCGTTGCCGAACCATTGCAAATTGCCATACCCACATCTAGGGTTAGGGTTACGAAAATGAGGTTTTTTACGGTGCCCGGAGAGGCCCGCGCATGGCGCAGTTGGATTCCTGGTCCAAAAGGGAGCAGAAAACGTATGGGGCCCTTTTCGCTCAGGAGTTTCGTTGCCGAACCATTGCAAATTGCCATACCCACATCTAGGGTTAGGGTTACGAAAATGAGGTTTTTTACGGTGCCCGGAGAGGCCCGCGCATGGCGCAGTTGGATTCCTGGTCCAAAAGGGAGCAGAAAACGTATGGGGCCCTTTTCGCTCAGGAGTTTCGTTGCCGAGCAATTGTCTAACCCCGACTAGCACCTAGGGTTAGGGTTACGAAAATGAGGTTTTTTACGGTGCCCGGAGAGGCCCGCGCATGGCGCAGTTGGATTCCTGGTCCAAAAGGGAGCAGAAAACGTATGGGGCCCTTTTCGCTCAGGAGTTTCGTTGCCGAACCATTGCAAATTGCCATACCCACATCTAGGGTTAGGGTTACGAAAATGAGGTTTTTTTACGGTCCCCGAAGAGGCCCGCGCATGGTGCAGTTGGATTCCTGGTCCAAAAGGGAGCAGAAAACGTATGGGGCCCTTTTCGCTCAGGAGTTTCGTTGCCGAGCAATTGTCTAACCCCGACTAGCACCTAGGGTTAGGGTTACGAAAATGAGGTTTTTTACGGTGCCCGGAGAGGCCCGCGCATGGCGCAGTTGGATTCCTGGTCCAAAAGGGAGCAGAAAACGTATGGGGCCCTTTTCGCTCAGGAGTTTCGTTGCCGAACCATTGCAAATTGCCATACCCACATCTAGGGTTAGGGTTACGAAAATGAGGTTTTTTACGGTGCCCGGAGAGGCCCGCGCATGGCGCAGTTGGATTCCTGGTCCAAAAGGGAGCAGAAAACGTATGGGGCCCTTTTCGCTCAGGAGTTTCGTTGCCGAGCAATTGTCTAACCCCGACTAGCACCTAGGGTTAGGGTTACGAAAATGAGGTTTTTTACGGTGCCCGGAGAGGCCCGCGCATGGCGCAGTTGGATTCCTGGTCCAAAAGGGAGCAGAAAACGTATGGGGCCCTTTTCGCTCAGGAGTTTCGTTGCCGAACCATTGCAAATTGCCATACCCACATCTAGGGTTAGGGTTACGAAAATGAGGTTTTTTACAGTGCCCGGAGAGGCCCGCGCATGGCGCAGTTGGATTCCTGGTCCAAAAGGGAGCAGAAAACGTATGGGGCCCTTTTCGCTCAGGAGTTTCGTTGCCGAGCAATTGTCTAACCCCGACTAGCACCTAGGGTTAGGGTTACGAAAATGAGGTTTTTTACGGTGCCCGGAGAGGCCCGCGCATGGCGCAGTTGGATTCCTGGTCCAAAAGGGAGCAGAAAACGTATGGGGCCCTTTTCGCTCAGGAGTTTCGTTGCCGAACCATTGCAAATTGCCATACCCACATCTAGGGGTAGGGTTACGAAAATGAGTTTTTTTACGGTGCCCGGAGAGGCCCGCGCATGGCGCAGTTGGATTCCTGGTCCAAAAGGGAGCAGAAAACGTATGGGGCCCTTTTCGCTCAGGAGTTTCGTTGCCGAGCAATTGTCTAACCCCGACTAGCACCTAGGGTTAGGGTTACGAAAATGAGGTTTTTTACGGTGCCCGGAGAGGCCCGCGCATGGCGCAGTTGGATTCCTGGTCCAAAAGGGAGCAGAAAACGTATGGGGCCCTTTTCGCTCAGGAGTTTCGTTGCCGAACCATTGCAAATTGCCATACCCACATCTAGGGTTAGGGTTACGAAAATGAGGTTTTTTACGGTGCCCGGAGAGGCCCGCGCATGGCGCAGTTGGATTCCTGGTCCAAAAGGGAGCAGAAAACGTATGGGGCCCTTTTCGCTCAGGAGTTTCGTTGCCGAACCATTGCAAATTGCCATACCCACATCTAGGGTTAGGGTTACGAAAATGAGGTTTTTTACAGTGCCCGGAGAGGCCCGCGCATGGCGCAGTTGGATTCCTGGTCCAAAAGGGAGCAGAAAACGTATGGGGCCCTTTTCGCTCAGGAGTTTCGTTGCCGAGCAATTGTCTAACCCCGACTAGCACCTAGGGTTAGGGTTACGAAAATGAGGTTTTTTACGGTGCCCGGAGAGGCCCGCGCATGGCGCAGTTGGATTCCTGGTCCAAAAGGGAGCAGAAAACGTATGGGGCCCTTTTCGCTCAGGAGTTTCGTTGCCGAACCATTGCAAATTGCCATACCCACATCTAGGGTTAGGGTTACGAAAATGAGGTTTTTTACGGTGCCCGGAGAGGCCCGCGCATGGCGCAGTTGGATTCCTGGTCCAAAAGGGAGCAGAAAACGTATGGGGCCCTTTTCGCTCAGGAGTTTCGTTGCCGAGCAATTGTCTAACCCCGACTAGCACCTAGGGTTAGGGTTACGAAAATGAGGTTTTTTACGGTGCCCGGAGAGGCCCGCGCATGGCGCAGTTGGATTCCTGGTCCAAAAGGGAGCAGAAAACGTATGGGGCCCTTTTCGCTCAGGAGTTTCGTTGCCGAACCATTGCAAATTGCCATACCCACATCTAGGCTTAGGGTTACGAAAATGAGGTTTTTTACGGTGCCCGGAGAGGCCCGCGCATGGCGCAGTTGGATTCCTGGTCCAAAAGGGAGCAGAAAACGTATGGGGCCCTTTTCGCTCAGGAGTTTTGTTGCCGAACCATTGCAAATTGCCATACCCACATCTAGGGTTAGGGTTACGAAAATGAGGTTTTTTACGGTGCCCGGAGAGGCCCGCGCATGGCGCAGTTGGATTCCTGGTCCAAAAGGGAGCAGAAAACGTATGGGGCCCTTTTCGCTCAGGAGTTTCGTTGCCGAGCAATTGTCTAACCCCGACTAGCACCTAGGGTTAGGGTTACGAAAATGAGGTTTTTTACGGTGCCCGGAGAGGCCCGCGCATGGCGCAGTTGGATTCCTGGTCCAAAAGGGAGCAGAAAACGTATGGGGCCCTTTTCGCTCAGGAGTTTCGTTGCCGAACCATTGCAAATTGCCATACCCACATCTAGGGTTAGGGTTACGAAAATGAGGTTTTTTTACGGTCCCCGAAGAGGCCCGCGCATGGTGCAGTTGGATTCCTGGTCCAAAAGGGAGCAGAAAACGTATGGGGCCCTTTTCGCTCAGGAGTTTCGTTGCCGAACCATTGCAAATTGCCATACCCACATCTAGGGTTAGGGTTACGAAAATGAGGTTTTTTACAGTGCCCGGAGAGGCCCGCGCATGGCGCAGTTGGATTCCTGGTCCAAAAGGGAGCAGAAAACGTATGGGGCCCTTTTCGCTCAGGAGTTTCGTTGCCGAGCAATTGTCTAACCCCGACTAGCACCTAGGGTTAGGGTTACGAAAATGAGTTTTTTTACGGTGCCCGGAGAGGCCCGCGCATGGCGCAGTTGGATTCCTGGTCCAAAAGGGAGCAGAAAACGTATGGGGCCCTTTTCGCTCAGGAGTTTCGTTGCCGAACCATTGCAAATTGCCATACCCACATCTAGGGTTAGGGTTACGAAAATGAGGTTTTTTACGGTGCCCGGAGAGGCCCGCGCATGGCGCAGTTGGATTCCTGGTCCAAAAGGGAGCAGAAAACGTATGGGGCCCTTTTCGCTCAGGAGTTTCGTTGCCGAACCATTGCAAATTGCCATACCCACATCTAGGGTTAGGGTTACGAAAATGAGGTTTTTTACAGTGCCCGGAGAGGCCCGCGCATGGCGCAGTTGGATTCCTGGTCCAAAAGGGAGCAGAAAACGTATGGGGCCCTTTTCGCTCAGGAGTTTCGTTGCAGAGCAATTGTCTAACCCCGACTAGCACCTAGGGTTAGGGTTACGAAAATGAGGTTTTTTACGGTGCCCGGAGAGGCCCGCGCATGGCGCAGTTGGATTCCTGGTCCAAAAGGGAGCAGAAAACGTATGGGGCCCTTTTCGCTCAGGAGTTTCGTTGCCGAACCATTGCAAATTGCCATACCCACATCTAGGGTTAGGGTTACGAAAATGAGGTTTTTTACGGTGCCCGGAGAGGCCCGCGCATGGCGCAGTTGGATTCCTGGTCCAAAAGGGAGCAGAAAACGTATGGGGCCCTTTTCGCTCAGGAGTTTCGTTGCCGAGCAATTGTCTAACCCCGACTAGCACCTAGGGTTAGGGTTACGAAAATGAGTTTTTTTACGGTGCCCGGAGAGGCCCGCGCATGGCGCAGTTGGATTCCTGGTCCAAAAGGGAGCAGAAAACGTATGGGGCCCTTTTCGCTCAGGAGTTTCGTTGCCGAACCATTGCAAATTGCCATACCCACATCTAGGGTTAGGGTTACGAAAATGAGGTTTTTTACGGTGCCCGGAGAGGCCCGCGCATGGCGCAGTTGGATTCCTGGTCCAAAAGGGAGCAGAAAACGTATGGGGCCCTTTTCGCTCAGGAGTTTCGTTGCCGAACCATTGCAAATTGCCATACCCACATCTAGGGTTAGGGTTACGAAAATGAGGTTTTTTACAGTGCCCGGAGAGGCCCGCGCATGGCGCAGTTGGATTCCTGGTCCAAAAGGGAGCAGAAAACGTATGGGGCCCTTTTCGCTCAGGAGTTTCGTTGCAGAGCAATTGTCTAACCCCGACTAGCACCTAGGGTTAGGGTTACGAAAATGAGGTTTTTTACGGTGCCCGGAGAGGCCCGCGCATGGCGCAGTTGGATTCCTGGTCCAAAAGGGAGCAGAAAACGTATGGGGCCCTTTTCGCTCAGGAGTTTCGTTGCCGAACCATTGCAAATTGCCATACCCACATCTAGGGTTAGGGTTACGAAAATGAGGTTTTTTACGGTGCCCGGAGAGGCCCGCGCATGGCGCAGTTGGATTCCTGGTCCAAAAGGGAGCAGAAAACGTATGGGGCCCTTTTCGCTCAGGAGTTTCGTTGCCGAACCATTGCAAATTGCCATACCCACATCTAGGGTTAGGGTTACGAAAATGAGGTTTTTTACGGTGCCCGGAGAGGCCCGCGCATGGCGCAGTTGGATTCCTGGTCCAAAAGGGAGCAGAAAACGTATGGGGCCCTTTTCGCTCAGGAGTTTCGTTGCCGAACCATTGCAAATTGCCATACCCACATCTAGGGTTAGGGTTACGAAAATGAGGTTTTTTACGGTGCCCGGAGAGGCCCGCGCATGGCGCAGTTGGATTCCTGGTCCAAAAGGGAGCAGAAAACGTATGGGGCCCTTTTCGCTCAGGAGTTTCGTTGCCGAGCAATTGTCTAACCCCGACTAGCACCTAGGGTTAGGGTTACGAAAATGAGGTTTTTTACGGTGCCCAGAGAGGCCCGCGCATGGCGCAGTTGGATTCCTGGTCCAAAAGGGAGCAGAAAACGTATGGGGCCCTTTTCGCTCAGGAGTTTCGTTGCCGAACCATTGCAAATTGCCATACCCACATCTAGGGTTAGGGTTACGAAAATGAGTTTTTTTACGGTCCCCGGAGAGGCCCGCGCATGGCGCAGTTGGATTCCTGGTCCAAAAGTGAGCAGAAAACGTATGGGGCCCTTTTCGCTCAGGAGTTTCGTTGCCGAGCAATTGTCTAACCCCGACTAGCACCTAGGGTTAGGGTTACGAAAATGAGTTTTTTTACGGTGCCCGGAGAGGCCCGCGCATGGCGCAGTTGGATTCCTGGTCCAAAAGGGAGCAGAAAACGTATGGGGCCCTTTTCGCTCAGGAGTTTCGTTGCCGAACCATTGCAAATTGCCATACCCACATCTAGGGTTAGGGTTACGAAAATGAGGTTTTTTACGGTGCCCGGAGAGGCCCGCGCATGGCGCAGTTGGATTCCTGGTCCAAAAGGGAGCAGAAAACGTATGGGGCCCTTTTCGCTCAGGAGTTTCGTTGCCGAACCATTGCAAATTGCCATACCCACATCTAGGGTTAGGGTTACGAAAATGAGGTTTTTTACGGTGCCCGGAGAGGCCCGCGCATGGCGCAGTTGGATTCCTGGTCCAAAAGGGAGCAGAAAACGTATGGGGCCCTTTTCGCTCAGGAGTTTCGTTGCCGAACCATTGCAAATTGCCATACCCACATCTAGGGTTAGGGTTACGAAAATGAGGTTTTTTACAGTGCCCGGAGAGGCCCGCGCATGGCGCAGTTGGATTCCTGGTCCAAAAGGGAGCAGAAAACGTATGGGGCCCTTTTCGCTCAGGAGTTTCGTTGCAGAGCAATTGTCTAACCCCGACTAGCACCTAGGGTTAGGGTTACGAAAATGAGGTTTTTTACGGTGCCCGGAGAGGCCCGCGCATGGCGCAGTTGGATTCCTGGTCCAAAAGGGAGCAGAAAACGTATGGGGCCCTTTTCGCTCAGGAGTTTCGTTGCCGAACCATTGCAAATTGCCATACCCACATCTAGGGTTAGGGTTACGAAAATGAGGTTTTTTACGGTGCCCGGAGAGGCCCGCGCATGGCGCAGTTGGATTCCTGGTCCAAAAGGGAGCAGAAAACGTATGGGGCCCTTTTCGCTCAGGAGTTTCGTTGCCGAGCAATTGTCTAACCCCGACTAGCACCTAGGGTTAGGGTTACGAAAATGAGTTTTTTTACGGTGCCCGGAGAGGCCCGCGCATGGCGCAGTTGGATTCCTGGTCCAAAAGGGAGCAGAAAACGTATGGGGCCCTTTTCGCTCAGGAGTTTCGTTGCCGAACCATTGCAAATTGCCATACCCACATCTAGGGTTAGGGTTACGAAAATGAGGTTTTTTACGGTGCCCGGAGAGGCCCGCGCATGGCGCAGTTGGATTCCTGGTCCAAAAGGGAGCAGAAAACGTATGGGGCCCTTTTCGCTCAGGAGTTTCGTTGCCGAACCATTGCAAATTGCCATACCCACATCTAGGGTTAGGGTTACGAAAATGAGGTTTTTTACGGTGCCCGGAGAGGCCCGCGCATGGCGCAGTTGGATTCCTGGTCCAAAAGGGAGCAGAAAACGTATGGGGCCCTTTTCGCTCAGGAGTTTCGTTGCCGAGCAATTGTCTAACCCCGACTAGCACCTAGGGTTAGGGTTACGAAAATGAGGTTTTTTACGGTGCCCAGAGAGGCCCGCGCATGGCGCAGTTGGATTCCTGGTCCAAAAGGGAGCAGAAAACGTATGGGGCCCTTTTCGCTCAGGAGTTTCGTTGCCGAACCATTGCAAATTGCCATACCCACATCTAGGGTTAGGGTTACGAAAATGAGTTTTTTTACGGTCCCCGGAGAGGCCCGCGCATGGCGCAGTTGGATTCCTGGTCCAAAAGTGAGCAGAAAACGTATGGGGCCCTTTTCGCTCAGGAGTTTCGTTGCCGAGCAATTGTCTAACCCCGACTAGCACCTAGGGTTAGGGTTACGAAAATGAGTTTTTTTACGGTGCCCGGAGAGGCCCGCGCATGGCGCAGTTGGATTCCTGGTCCAAAAGGGAGCAGAAAACGTATGGGGCCCTTTTCGCTCAGGAGTTTCGTTGCCGAACCATTGCAAATTGCCATACCCACATCTAGGGTTAGGGTTACGAAAATGAGGTTTTTTACGGTGCCCGGAGAGGCCCGCGCATGGCGCAGTTGGATTCCTGGTCCAAAAGGGAGCAGAAAACGTATGGGGCCCTTTTCGCTCAGGAGTTTCGTTGCCGAACCATTGCAAATTGCCATACCCACATCTAGGGTTAGGGTTACGAAAATGAGGTTTTTTACGGTGCCCGGAGAGGCCCGCGCATGGCGCAGTTGGATTCCTGGTCCAAAAGGGAGCAGAAAACGTATGGGGCCCTTTTCGCTCAGGAGTTTCGTTGCCGAGCAATTGTCTAACCCCGACTAGCACCTAGGGTTAGGGTTACGAAAATGAGGTTTTTTACGGTGCCCGGAGAGGCCCGCGCATGGCGCAGTTGGATTCCTGGTCCAAAAGGGAGCAGAAAACGTATGGGGCCCTTTTCGCTCAGGAGTTTCGTTGCCGAACCATTGCAAATTGCCATACCCACATCTAGGGTTAGGGTTACGAAAATGAGGTTTTTTACGGTCCCCGGAGAGGCCCGCGCATGGTGCAGTTGGATTCCTGGTCCAAAAGGGAGCAGAAAACGTATGGGGCCCTTTTCGCTCAGGAGTTTCGTTGCCGAGCAATTGTCTAACCCCGACTAGCACCTAGGGTTAGGGTTACGAAAATTAGTTTTTCTACGGTGCCCGGAGAGGCCCGCGCATGGCGCAGTTGGATTCCTGGTCCAAAAGGGAGCAGAAAACGTATGGGGCCCTTTTCGCTCAGGAGTTTCGTTGCCGAACCATTGCAAATTGCCATACCCACATCTAGGGTTAGGGTTACGAAAATGAGGTTTTTTACGGTGCCCGGAGAGGCCCGCGCATGGCGCAGTTGGATTCCTGGTCCAAAAGGGAGCAGAAAACGTATGGGGCCCTTTTCGCTCAGGAGTTTCGTTGCCGAACCATTGCAAATTGCCATACCCACATCTAGGGTTAGGGTTACGAAAATGAGGTTTTTTACGGTGCCCGGAGAGGCCCGCGCATGGCGCAGTTGGATTCCTGGTCCAAAAGGGAGCAGAAAACGTATGGGGCCCTTTTCGCTCAGGAGTTTCGTTGCCGAGCAATTGTCTAACCCCGACTAGCACCTAGGGTTAGGGTTACGAAAATGAGGTTTTTTACGGTGCCCAGAGAGGCCCGCGCATGGCGCAGTTGGATTCCTGGTCCAAAAGGGAGCAGAAAACGTATGGGGCCCTTTTCGCTCAGGAGTTTCGTTGCCGAACCATTGCAAATTGCCATACCCACATCTAGGGTTAGGGTTACGAAAATGAGTTTTTTTACGGTCCCCGGAGAGGCCCGCGCATGGCGCAGTTGGATTCCTGGTCCAAAAGTGAGCAGAAAACGTATGGGGCCCTTTTCGCTCAGGAGTTTCGTTGCCGAGCAATTGTCTAACCCCGACTAGCACCTAGGGTTAGGGTTACGAAAATGAGTTTTTTTACGGTGCCCGGAGAGGCCCGCGCATGGCGCAGTTGGATTCCTGGTCCAAAAGGGAGCAGAAAACGTATGGGGCCCTTTTCGCTCAGGAGTTTCGTTGCCGAACCATTGCAAATTGCCATACCCACATCTAGGGTTAGGGTTACGAAAATGAGGTTTTTTACGGTGCCCGGAGAGGCCCGCGCATGGCGCAGTTGGATTCCTGGTCCAAAAGGGAGCAGAAAACGTATGGGGCCCTTTTCGCTCAGGAGTTTCGTTGCCGAACCATTGCAAATTGCCATACCCACATCTAGGGTTAGGGTTACGAAAATGAGGTTTTTTACGGTGCCCGGAGAGGCCCGCGCATGGCGCAGTTGGATTCCTGGTCCAAAAGGGAGCAGAAAACGTATGGGGCCCTTTTCGCTCAGGAGTTTCGTTGCCGAACCATTGCAAATTGCCATACCCACATCTAGGGTTAGGGTTACGAAAATGAGGTTTTTTACAGTGCCCGGAGAGGCCCGCGCATGGCGCAGTTGGATTCCTGGTCCAAAAGGGAGCAGAAAACGTATGGGGCCCTTTTCGCTCAGGAGTTTCGTTGCAGAGCAATTGTCTAACCCCGACTAGCACCTAGGGTTAGGGTTACGAAAATGAGGTTTTTTACGGTGCCCGGAGAGGCCCGCGCATGGCGCAGTTGGATTCCTGGTCCAAAAGGGAGCAGAAAACGTATGGGGCCCTTTTCGCTCAGGAGTTTCGTTGCCGAACCATTGCAAATTGCCATACCCACATCTAGGGTTAGGGTTACGAAAATGAGGTTTTTTACGGTGCCCGGAGAGGCCCGCGCATGGCGCAGTTGGATTCCTGGTCCAAAAGGGAGCAGAAAACGTATGGGGCCCTTTTCGCTCAGGAGTTTCGTTGCCGAGCAATTGTCTAACCCCGACTAGCACCTAGGGTTAGGGTTACGAAAATGAGTTTTTTTACGGTGCCCGGAGAGGCCCGCGCATGGCGCAGTTGGATTCCTGGTCCAAAAGGGAGCAGAAAACGTATGGGGCCCTTTTCGCTCAGGAGTTTCGTTGCCGAACCATTGCAAATTGCCATACCCACATCTAGGGTTAGGGTTACGAAAATGAGGTTTTTTACGGTGCCCGGAGAGGCCCGCGCATGGCGCAGTTGGATTCCTGGTCCAAAAGGGAGCAGAAAACGTATGGGGCCCTTTTCGCTCAGGAGTTTCGTTGCCGAACCATTGCAAATTGCCATACCCACATCTAGGGTTAGGGTTACGAAAATGAGGTTTTTTACGGTGCCCGGAGAGGCCCGCGCATGGCGCAGTTGGATTCCTGGTCCAAAAGGGAGCAGAAAACGTATGGGGCCCTTTTCGCTCAGGAGTTTCGTTGCCGAGCAATTGTCTAACCCCGACTAGCACCTAGGGTTAGGGTTACGAAAATGAGGTTTTTTACGGTGCCCAGAGAGGCCCGCGCATGGCGCAGTTGGATTCCTGGTCCAAAAGGGAGCAGAAAACGTATGGGGCCCTTTTCGCTCAGGAGTTTCGTTGCCGAACCATTGCAATTTGCCATACCCACATCTAGGGTTAGGGTTACGAAAATGAGTTTTTTTACGGTCCCCGGAGAGGCCCGCGCATGGCGCAGTTGGATTCCTGGTCCAAAAGTGAGCAGAAAACGTATGGGGCCCTTTTCGCTCAGGAGTTTCGTTGCCGAGCAATTGTCTAACCCCGACTAGCACCTAGGGTTAGGGTTACGAAAATGAGTTTTTTTACGGTGCCCGGAGAGGCCCGCGCATGGCGCAGTTGGATTCCTGGTCCAAAAGGGAGCAGAAAACGTATGGGGCCCTTTTCGCTCAGGAGTTTCGTTGCCGAACCATTGCAAATTGCCATACCCACATCTAGGGTTAGGGTTACGAAAATGAGGTTTTTTACGGTGCCCGGAGAGGCCCGCGCATGGCGCAGTTGGATTCCTGGTCCAAAAGGGAGCAGAAAACCTATGGGGCCCTTTTCGCTCAGGAGTTTCGTTGCCGAACCATTGCAAATTGCCATACCCACATCTAGGGTTAGGGTTACGAAAATGAGGTTTTTTACGGTGCCCGGAGAGGCCCGCGCATGGCGCAGTTGGATTCCTGGTCCAAAAGGGAGCAGAAAACGTATGGGGCCCTTTTCGCTCAGGAGTTTCGTTGCCGAACCATTGCAAATTGCCATACCCACATCTAGGGTTAGGGTTACGAAAATGAGGTTTTTTACAGTGCCCGGAGAGGCCCGCGCATGGCGCAGTTGGATTCCTGGTCCAAAAGGGAGCAGAAAACGTATGGGGCCCTTTTCGCTCAGGAGTTTCGTTGCAGAGCAATTGTCTAACCCCGACTAGCACCTAGGGTTAGGGTTACGAAAATGAGGTTTTTTACGGTGCCCGGAGAGGCCCGCGCATGGCGCAGTTGGATTCCTGGTCCAAAAGGGAGCAGAAAACGTATGGGGCCCTTTTCGCTCAGGAGTTTCGTTGCCGAACCATTGCAAATTGCCATACCCACATCTAGGGTTAGGGTTACGAAAATGAGGTTTTTTACGGTGCCCGGAGAGGCCCGCGCATGGCGCAGTTGGATTCCTGGTCCAAAAGGGAGCAGAAAACGTATGGGGCCCTTTTCGCTCAGGAGTTTCGTTGCCGAGCAATTGTCTAACCCCGACTAGCACCTAGGGTTAGGGTTACGAAAATGAGTTTTTTTACGGTGCCCGGAGAGGCCCGCGCATGGCGCAGTTGGATTCCTGGTCCAAAAGGGAGCAGAAAACGTATGGGGCCCTTTTCGCTCAGGAGTTTCGTTGCCGAACCATTGCAAATTGCCATACCCACATCTAGGGTTAGGGTTACGAAAATGAGGTTTTTTACGGTGCCCGGAGAGGCCCGCGCATGGCGCAGTTGGATTCCTGGTCCAAAAGGGAGCAGAAAACGTATGGGGCCCTTTTCGCTCAGGAGTTTCGTTGCCGAACCATTGCAAATTGCCATACCCACATCTAGGGTTAGGGTTACGAAAATGAGGTTTTTTACGGTGCCCGGAGAGGCCCGCGCATGGCGCAGTTGGATTCCTGGTCCAAAAGGGAGCAGAAAACGTATGGGGCCCTTTTCGCTCAGGAGTTTCGTTGCCGAGCAATTGTCTAACCCCGACTAGCACCTAGGGTTAGGGTTACGAAAATGAGGTTTTTTACGGTGCCCAGAGAGGCCCGCGCATGGCGCAGTTGGATTCCTGGTCCAAAAGGGAGCAGAAAACGTATGGGGCCCTTTTCGCTCAGGAGTTTCGTTGCCGAACCATTGCAATTTGCCATACCCACATCTAGGGTTAGGGTTACGAAAATGAGTTTTTTTACGGTCCCCGGAGAGGCCCGCGCATGGCGCAGTTGGATTCCTGGTCCAAAAGTGAGCAGAAAACGTATGGGGCCCTTTTCGCTCAGGAGTTTCGTTGCCGAGCAATTGTCTAACCCCGACTAGCACCTAGGGTTAGGGTTACGAAAATGAGTTTTTTTACGGTGCCCGGAGAGGCCCGCGCATGGCGCAGTTGGATTCCTGGTCCAAAAGGGAGCAGAAAACGTATGGGGCCCTTTTCGCTCAGGAGTTTCGTTGCCGAACCATTGCAAATTGCCATACCCACATCTAGGGTTAGGGTTACGAAAATGAGGTTTTTTACGGTGCCCGGAGAGGCCCGCGCATGGCGCAGTTGGATTCCTGGTCCAAAAGGGAGCAGAAAACCTATGGGGCCCTTTTCGCTCAGGAGTTTCGTTGCCGAACCATTGCAAATTGCCATACCCACATCTAGGGTTAGGGTTACGAAAATGAGGTTTTTTACGGTGCCCGGAGAGGCCCGCGCATGGCGCAGTTGGATTCCTGGTCCAAAAGGGAGCAGAAAACGTATGGGGCCCTTTTCGCTCAGGAGTTTCGTTGCCGAGCAATTGTCTAACCCCGACTAGCACCTAGGGTTAGGGTTACGAAAATGAGGTTTTTTACGGTGCCCGGAGAGGCCCGCGCATGGCGCAGTTGGATTCCTGGTCCAAAAGGGAGCAGAAAACGTATGGGGCCCTTTTCGCTCAGGAGTTTCGTTGCCGAACCATTGCAAATTGCCATACCCACATCTAGGGTTAGGGTTACGAAAATGAGGTTTTTTACGGTCCCCGGAGAGGCTCGCGCATGGTGCAGTTGGATTCCTGGTCCAAAAGGGAGCAGAAAACGTATGGGGCCCTTTTCGCTCAGGAGTTTCGTTGCCGAGCAATTGTCTAACCCCGACTAGCACCTAGGGTTAGGGTTACGAAAATTAGTTTTTCTACGGTGCCCGGAGAGGCCCGCGCATGGCGCAGTTGGATTCCTGGTCCAAAAGGGAGCAGAAAACGTATGGGGCCCTTTTCGCTCAGGAGTTTCGTTGCCGAGCAATTGTCTAACCCCGACTAGCACCTAGGGTTAGGGTTACGAAAATGAGGTTTTTTACGGTGCCCAGAGAGGCCCGCGCATGGCGCAGTTGGATTCCTGGTCCAAAAGGGAGCAGAAAACGTATGGGGCCCTTTTCGCTCAGGAGTTTCGTTGCCGAACCATTGCAATTTGCCATACCCACATCTAGGGTTAGGGTTACGAAAATGAGTTTTTTTACGGTCCCCGGAGAGGCCCGCGCATGGCGCAGTTGGATTCCTGGTCCAAAAGTGAGCAGAAAACGTATGGGGCCCTTTTCGCTCAGGAGTTTCGTTGCCGAGCAATTGTCTAACCCCGACTAGCACCTAGGGTTAGGGTTACGAAAATGAGGTTTTTTACGGTGCCCGGAGAGGCCCGCGCATGGCGCAGTTGGATTCCTGGTCCAAAAGGGAGCAGAAAACGTATGGGGCCCTTTTCGCTCAGGAGTTTCGTTGCCGAACCATTGCAAATTGCCATACCCACATCTAGGGTTAGGGTTACGAAAATGAGGTTTTTTACGGTGCCCGGAGAGGCCCGCGCATGGCGCAGTTGGATTCCTGGTCCAAAAGGGAGCAGAAAACCTATGGGGCCCTTTTCGCTCAGGAGTTTCGTTGCCGAGCAATTGTCTAACCCCGACTAGCACCTAGGGTTAGGGTTACGAAAATGAGTTTTTTTACGGTGCCCGGAGAGGCCCGCGCATGGTGCAGTTGGATTCCTGGTCCAAAAGGGAGCAGAAAACGTATGGGGCCCTTTTCGCTCAGGAGTTTCGTTGCCGAACCATTGCAAATTGCCATACCCACATCTAGGGTTAGGGTTACGAAAATGAGGTTTTTTACGGTGCCCGGAGAGGCCCGCGCATGGCGCAGTTGGATTCCTGGTCCAAAAGGGAGCAGAAAACGTATGGGGCCCTTTTCGCTCAGGAGTTTCGTTGCCGAACCATTGCAAATTGCCATACCCACATCTAGGGTTAGGGTTACGAAAATGAGGTTTTTTACGGTGCCCGGAGAGGCCCGCGCATGGCGCAGTTGGATTCCTGGTCCAAAAGGGAGCAGAAAACGTATGGGGCCCTTTTCGCTCAGGAGTTTCGTTGCCGAGCAATTGTCTAACCCCGACTAGCACCTAGGGTTAGGGTTACGAAAATGAGGTTTTTTACGGTGCCCAGAGAGGCCCGCGCATGGCGCAGTTGGATTCCTGGTCCAAAAGGGAGCAGAAAACGTATGGGGCCCTTTTCGCTCAGGAGTTTCGTTGCCGAACCATTGCAATTTGCCATACCCACATCTAGGGTTAGGGTTACGAAAATGAGTTTTTTTACGGTCCCCGGAGAGGCCCGCGCATGGCGCAGTTGGATTCCTGGTCCAAAAGTGAGCAGAAAACGTATGGGGCCCTTTTCGCTCAGGAGTTTCGTTGCCGAGCAATTGTCTAACCCCGACTAGCACCTAGGGTTAGGGTTACGAAAATGAGTTTTTTTACGGTGCCCGGAGAGGCCCGCGCATGGCGCAGTTGGATTCCTGGTCCAAAAGGGAGCAGAAAACGTATGGGGCCCTTTTCGCTCAGGAGTTTCGTTGCCGAACCATTGCAAATTGCCATACCCACATCTAGGGTTAGGGTTACGAAAATGAGGTTTTTTACGGTGCCCGGAGAGGCCCGCGCATGGCGCAGTTGGATTCCTGGTCCAAAAGGGAGCAGAAAACCTATGGGGCCCTTTTCGCTCAGGAGTTTCGTTGCCGAACCATTGCAAATTGCCATACCCACATCTAGGGTTAGGGTTACGAAAATGAGGTTTTTTACGGTGCCCGGAGAGGCCCGCGCATGGCGCAGTTGGATTCCTGGTCCAAAAGGGAGCAGAAAACGTATGGGGCCCTTTTCGCTCAGGAGTTTCGTTGCCGAACCATTGCAAATTGCCATACCCACATCTAGGGTTAGGGTTACGAAAATGAGGTTTTTTACAGTGCCCGGAGAGGCCCGCGCATGGCGCAGTTGGATTCCTGGTCCAAAAGGGAGCAGAAAACGTATGGGGCCCTTTTCGCTCAGGAGTTTCGTTGCAGAGCAATTGTCTAACCCCGACTAGCACCTAGGGTTAGGGTTACGAAAATGAGGTTTTTTACGGTGCCCGGAGAGGCCCGCGCATGGCGCAGTTGGATTCCTGGTCCAAAAGGGAGCAGAAAACGTATGGGGCCCTTTTCGCTCAGGAGTTTCGTTGCCGAACCATTGCAAATTGCCATACCCACATCTAGGGTTAGGGTTACGAAAATGAGGTTTTTTACGGTGCCCGGAGAGGCCCGCGCATGGCGCAGTTGGATTCCTGGTCCAAAAGGGAGCAGAAAACGTATGGGGCCCTTTTCGCTCAGGAGTTTCGTTGCCGAGCAATTGTCTAACCCCGACTAGCACCTAGGGTTAGGGTTACGAAAATGAGTTTTTTTACGGTGCCCGGAGAGGCCCGCGCATGGCGCAGTTGGATTCCTGGTCCAAAAGGGAGCAGAAAACGTATGGGGCCCTTTTCGCTCAGGAGTTTCGTTGCCGAACCATTGCAAATTGCCATACCCACATCTAGGGTTAGGGTTACGAAAATGAGGTTTTTTACGGTGCCCGGAGAGGCCCGCGCATGGCGCAGTTGGATTCCTGGTCCAAAAGGGAGCAGAAAACGTATGGGGCCCTTTTCGCTCAGGAGTTTCGTTGCCGAACCATTGCAAATTGCCATACCCACATCTAGGGTTAGGGTTACGAAAATGAGGTTTTTTACGGTGCCCGGAGAGGCCCGCGCATGGCGCAGTTGGATTCCTGGTCCAAAAGGGAGCAGAAAACGTATGGGGCCCTTTTCGCTCAGGAGTTTCGTTGCCGAGCAATTGTCTAACCCCGACTAGCACCTAGGGTTAGGGTTACGAAAATGAGGTTTTTTACGGTGCCCAGAGAGGCCCGCGCATGGCGCAGTTGGATTCCTGGTCCAAAAGGGAGCAGAAAACGTATGGGGCCCTTTTCGCTCAGGAGTTTCGTTGCCGAACCATTGCAATTTGCCATACCCACATCTAGGGTTAGGGTTACGAAAATGAGTTTTTTTACGGTCCCCGGAGAGGCCCGCGCATGGCGCAGTTGGATTCCTGGTCCAAAAGTGAGCAGAAAACGTATGGGGCCCTTTTCGCTCAGGAGTTTCGTTGCCGAGCAATTGTCTAACCCCGACTAGCACCTAGGGTTAGGGTTACGAAAATGAGTTTTTTTACGGTGCCCGGAGAGGCCCGCGCATGGCGCAGTTGGATTCCTGGTCCAAAAGGGAGCAGAAAACGTATGGGGCCCTTTTCGCTCAGGAGTTTCGTTGCCGAACCATTGCAAATTGCCATACCCACATCTAGGGTTAGGGTTACGAAAATGAGGTTTTTTACGGTGCCCGGAGAGGCCCGCGCATGGCGCAGTTGGATTCCTGGTCCAAAAGGGAGCAGAAAACCTATGGGGCCCTTTTCGCTCAGGAGTTTCGTTGCCGAACCATTGCAAATTGCCATACCCACATCTAGGGTTAGGGTTACGAAAATGAGGTTTTTTACGGTGCCCGGAGAGGCCCGCGCATGGCGCAGTTGGATTCCTGGTCCAAAAGGGAGCAGAAAACGTATGGGGCCCTTTTCGCTCAGGAGTTTCGTTGCCGAGCAATTGTCTAACCCCGACTAGCACCTAGGGTTAGGGTTACGAAAATGAGGTTTTTTACGGTGCCCGGAGAGGCCCGCGCATGGCGCAGTTGGATTCCTGGTCCAAAAGGGAGCAGAAAACGTATGGGGCCCTTTTCGCTCAGGAGTTTCGTTGCCGAACCATTGCAAATTGCCATACCCACATCTAGGGTTAGGGTTACGAAAATGAGGTTTTTTACGGTCCCCGGAGAGGCTCGCGCATGGTGCAGTTGGATTCCTGGTCCAAAAGGGAGCAGAAAACGTATGGGGCCCTTTTCGCTCAGGAGTTTCGTTGCCGAGCAATTGTCTAACCCCGACTAGCACCTAGGGTTAGGGTTACGAAAATTAGTTTTTCTACGGTGCCCGGAGAGGCCCGCGCATGGCGCAGTTGGATTCCTGGTCCAAAAGGGAGCAGAAAACGTATGGGGCCCTTTTCGCTCAGGAGTTTCGTTGCCGAGCAATTGTCTAACCCCGACTAGCACCTAGGGTTAGGGTTACGAAAATGAGGTTTTTTACGGTGCCCAGAGAGGCCCGCGCATGGCGCAGTTGGATTCCTGGTCCAAAAGGGAGCAGAAAACGTATGGGGCCCTTTTCGCTCAGGAGTTTCGTTGCCGAACCATTGCAATTTGCCATACCCACATCTAGGGTTAGGGTTACGAAAATGAGTTTTTTTACGGTCCCCGGAGAGGCCCGCGCATGGCGCAGTTGGATTCCTGGTCCAAAAGTGAGCAGAAAACGTATGGGGCCCTTTTCGCTCAGGAGTTTCGTTGCCGAGCAATTGTCTAACCCCGACTAGCACCTAGGGTTAGGGTTACGAAAATGAGTTTTTTTACGGTGCCCGGAGAGGCCCGCGCATGGCGCAGTTGGATTCCTGGTCCAAAAGGGAGCAGAAAACGTATGGGGCCCTTTTCGCTCAGGAGTTTCGTTGCCGAACCATTGCAAATTGCCATACCCACATCTAGGGTTAGGGTTACGAAAATGAGGTTTTTTACGGTGCCCGGAGAGGCCCGCGCATGGCGCAGTTGGATTCCTGGTCCAAAAGGGAGCAGAAAACCTATGGGGCCCTTTTCGCTCAGGAGTTTCGTTGCCGAACCATTGCAAATTGCCATACCCACATCTAGGGTTAGGGTTACGAAAATGAGGTTTTTTACGGTGCCCGGAGAGGCCCGCGCATGGCGCAGTTGGATTCCTGGTCCAAAAGGGAGCAGAAAACGTATGGGGCCCTTTTCGCTCAGGAGTTTCGTTGCCGAGCAATTGTCTAACCCCGACTAGCACCTAGGGTTAGGGTTACGAAAATGAGGTTTTTTACGGTGCCCGGAGAGGCCCGCGCATGGCGCAGTTGGATTCCTGGTCCAAAAGGGAGCAGAAAACGTATGGGGCCCTTTTCGCTCAGGAGTTTCGTTGCCGAACCATTGCAAATTGCCATACCCACATCTAGGGTTAGGGTTACGAAAATGAGGTTTTTTACGGTCCCCGGAGAGGCTCGCGCATGGTGCAGTTGGATTCCTGGTCCAAAAGGGAGCAGAAAACGTATGGGGCCCTTTTCGCTCAGGAGTTTCGTTGCCGAGCAATTGTCTAACCCCGACTAGCACCTAGGGTTAGGGTTACGAAAATTAGTTTTTCTACGGTGCCCGGAGAGGCCCGCGCATGGCGCAGTTGGATTCCTGGTCCAAAAGGGAGCAGAAAACGTATGGGGCCCTTTTCGCTCAGGAGTTTCGTTGCCGAACCATTGCAAATTGCCATACCCACATCTAGGGTTAGGGTTACAAAAATGAGGTTTTTTACGGTGCCCGGAGAGGCCCGCGCATGGCGCAGTTGGATTCCTGGTCCAAAAGGGAGCAGAAAACGTATGGGGCCCTTTTCGCTCAGGAGTTTCGTTGCCGAACCATTGCAAATTGCCATACCCACATCTAGGGTTAGGGTTACGAAAATGAGGTTTTTTACAGTGCCCGGAGAAGCCCGCGCATGGCGCAGTTGGATTCCTGGTCCAAAAGGGAGCAGAAAACGTATGGGGCCCTTTTCGCTCAGGAGTTTCGTTGCCGAGCAATTGTCTAACCCCGACTAGCACCTAGGGTTAGGGTTACGAAAATGAGGTTTTTTACGGTGCCCGGAGAGGCCCGCGCATGGCGCAGTTGGATTCCTGGTCCAAAAGGGAGCAGAAAACGTATGGGGCCCTTTTCGCTCAGGAGTTTCGTTGCCGAACCATTGCAAATTGCCATACCCACATCTAGGGTTAGGGTTACGAAAATGAGGTTTTTTACGGTGCCCGGAGAGGCCCGCGCATGGCGCAGTTGGATTCCTGGTCCAAAAGGGAGCAGAAAACGTATGGGGCCCTTTTCGCTCAGGAGTTTCGTTGCCGAGCAATTGTCTAACCCCCACTAGCACCTAGGGTTAGGGTTACGAAAATGAGGTTTTTTACGGTGCCCGGAGAGGCCCGCGCATGGCGCAGTTGGATTCCTGGTCCAAAAGGGAGCAGAAAACGTATGGGGCCCTTTTCGCTCAGGAGTTTCGTTGCCGAGCAATTGTCTAACCCCGACTAGCACCTAGGGTTAGGGTTACGAAAATTAGTTTTTTTACGGTGCCCGGAGAGGCCCGCGCATGGCGCAGTTGGATTCCTGGTCCAAAAGGGAGCAGAAAACGTATGGGGCCCTTTTCGCTCAGGAGTTTCGTTGCCGAACCATTGCAAATTGCCATACCCACATCTAGGGTTAGGGTTACGAAAATGAGGTTTTTTACGGTGCCCGGAGAGGCCCGCGCATGGCGCAGTTGGATTCCTGGTCCAAAAGGGAGCAGAAAACGTATGGGGCCCTTTTCGCTCAGGAGTTTCGTTGCCGAACCATTGCAAATTGCCATACCCACATCTAGGGTTAGGGTTACGAAAATGAGGTTTTTTACAGTGCCCGGAGAGGCCCGCGCATGGCGCAGTTGGATTCCTGGTCCAAAAGGGAGCAGAAAACGTATGGGGCCCTTTTCGCTCAGGAGTTTCGTTGCCGAGCAATTGTCTAACCCCGACTAGCACCTAGGGTTAGGGTTACGAAAATGAGTTTTTTTACGGTGCCCGGAGAGGCCCGCGCATGGCGCAGTTGGATTCCTGGTCCAAAAGGGAGCAGAAAACGTATGGGGCCCTTTTCGCTCAGGAGTTTCGTTGCCGAACCATTGCAAATTGCCATACCCACATCTAGGGTTAGGGTTACGAAAATGAGGTTTTTTACGGTGCCCGGAGAGGCCCGCGCATGGCGCAGTTGGATTCCTGGTCCAAAAGGGAGCAGAAAACGTATGGGGCCCTTTTCGCTCAGGAGTTTCGTTGCCGAACCATTGCAAATTGCCATACCCACATCTAGGGTTAGGGTTACGAAAATGAGGTTTTTTACAGTGCCCGGAGAGGCCCGCGCATGGCGCAGTTGGATTCCTGGTCCAAAAGGGAGCAGAAAACGTATGGGGCCCTTTTCGCTCAGGAGTTTCGTTGCCGAGCAATTGTCTAACCCCGACTAGCACCTAGGGTTAGGGTTACGAAAATGAGGTTTTTTACGGTGCCCGGAGAGGCCCGCGCATGGCGCAGTTGGATTCCTGGTCCAAAAGGGAGCAGAAAACGTATGGGGCCCTTTTCGCTCAGGAGTTTAGTTGCCGAACCATTGCAAATTGCCATACCCACATCTAGGGTTAGGGTTACGAAAATGAGTTTTTTTACGGTCCCCGGAGAGGCCCGCGCATGGCGCAGTTGGATTCCTGGTCCAAAAGGGAGCAGAAAACGTATGGGGCCCTTTTCGCTCAGGAGTTTCGTTGCCGAGCAATTGTCTAACCCCGACTAGCACCTAGGGTTAGGGTTACGAAAATTAGTTTTTTTACGGTGCCCGGAGAGGCCCGCGCATGGCGCAGTTGGATTCCTGGTCCAAAAGGGAGCAGAAAACGTATGGGGCCCTTTTCGCTCAGGAGTTTCGTTGCCGAACCATTGCAAATTGCCATACCCACATCTAGGGTTAGGGTTACGAAAATGAGGTTTTTTACAGTGCCCGGAGAGGCCCGCGCATGGCGCAGTTGGATTCCTGGTCCAAAAGGGAGCAGAAAACGTATGGGGCCCTTTTCGCTCAGGAGTTTCGTTGCCGAGCAATTGTCTAACCCCGACTAGCACCTAGGGTTAGGGTTACGAAAATGAGTTTTTTTACGGTGCCCGGAGAGGCCCGCGCATGGCGCAGTTGGATTCCTGGTCCAAAAGGGAGCAGAAAACGTATGGGGCCCTTTTCGCTCAGGAGTTTCGTTGCCGAACCATTGCAAATTGCCATACCCACATCTAGGGTTAGGGTTACGAAAATGAGGTTTTTTACGGTGCCCGGAGAGGCCCGCGCATGGCGCAGTTGGATTCCTGGTCCAAAAGGGAGCAGAAAACGTATGGGGCCCTTTTCGCTCAGGAGTTTCGTTGCCGAACCATTGCAAATTGCCATACCCACATCTAGGGTTAGGGTTACGAAAATGAGGTTTTTTACAGTGCCCGGAGAGGCCCGCGCATGGCGCAGTTGGATTCCTGGTCCAAAAGGGAGCAGAAAACGTATGGGGCCCTTTTCGCTCAGGAGTTTCGTTGCCGAGCAATTGTCTAACCCCGACTAGCACCTAGGGTTAGGGTTACGAAAATGAGGTTTTTTACGGTGCCCGGAGAGGCCCGCGCATGGCGCAGTTGGATTCCTGGTCCAAAAGGGAGCAGAAAACGTATGGGGCCCTTTTCGCTCAGGAGTTTAGTTGCCGAACCATTGCAAATTGCCATACCCACATCTAGGGTTAGGGTTACGAAAATGAGTTTTTTTACGGTCCCCGGAGAGGCCCGCGCATGGCGCAGTTGGATTCCTGGTCCAAAAGGGAGCAGAAAACGTATGGGGCCCTTTTCGCTCAGGAGTTTCGTTGCCGAGCAATTGTCTAACCCCGACTAGCACCTAGGGTTAGGGTTACGAAAATGAGTTTTTTTACGGTGCCCGGAGAGGCCCGCGCATGGCGCAGTTGGATTCCTGGTCCAAAAGGGAGCAGAAAACGTATGGGGCCCTTTTCGCTCAGGAGTTTCGTTGCCGAACCATTGCAAATTGCCATACCCACATCTAGGGTTAGGGTTACGAAAATGAGGTTTTTTACGGTGCCCGGAGAGGCCCGCGCATGGCGCAGTTGGATTCCTGGTCCAAAAGGGAGCAGAAAACGTATGGGGCCCTTTTCGCTCAGGAGTTTCGTTGCCGAACCATTGCAAATTGCCATACCCACATCTAGGGTTAGGGTTACGAAAATGAGGTTTTTTACGGTGCCCGGAGAGGCCCGCGCATGGCGCAGTTGGATTCCTGGTCCAAAAGGGAGCAGAAAACGTATGGGGCCCTTTTCGCTCAGGAGTTTCGTTGCCGAGCAATTGTCTAACCCCGACTAGCACCTAGGGTTAGGGTTACGAAAATGAGGTTTTTTACGGTGCCCGGAGAGGCCCGCGCATGGCGCAGTTGGATTCCTGGTCCAAAAGGGAGCAGAAAACGTATGGGGCCCTTTTCGCTCAGGAGTTTCGTTGCCGAACCATTGCAAATTGCCATACCCACATCTAGGGTTAGGGTTACGAAAATGAGGTTTTTTACGGTCCCCGGAGAGGCTCGCGCATGGTGCAGTTGGATTCCTGGTCCAAAAGGGAGCAGAAAACGTATGGGGCCCTTTTCGCTCAGGAGTTTCGTTGCCGAGCAATTGTCTAACCCCGACTAGCACCTAGGGTTAGGGTTACGAAAATTAGTTTTTCTACGGTGCCCGGAGAGGCCCGCGCATGGCGCAGTTGGATTCCTGGTCCAAAAGGGAGCAGAAAACGTATGGGGCCCTTTTCGCTCAGGAGTTTCGTTGCCGAACCATTGCAAATTGCCATACCCACATCTAGGGTTAGGGTTACAAAAATGAGGTTTTTTACGGTGCCCGGAGAGGCCCGCGCATGGCGCAGTTGGATTCCTGGTCCAAAAGGGAGCAGAAAACGTATGGGGCCCTTTTCGCTCAGGAGTTTCGTTGCCGAACCATTGCAAATTGCCATACCCACATCTAGGGTTAGGGTTACGAAAATGAGGTTTTTTACAGTGCCCGGAGAAGCCCGCGCATGGCGCAGTTGGATTCCTGGTCCAAAAGGGAGCAGAAAACGTATGGGGCCCTTTTCGCTCAGGAGTTTCGTTGCCGAGCAATTGTCTAACCCCGACTAGCACCTAGGGTTAGGGTTACGAAAATGAGGTTTTTTACGGTGCCCGGAGAGGCCCGCGCATGGCGCAGTTGGATTCCTGGTCCAAAAGGGAGCAGAAAACGTATGGGGCCCTTTTCGCTCAGGAGTTTCGTTGCCGAACCATTGCAAATTGCCATACCCACATCTAGGGTTAGGGTTACGAAAATGAGGTTTTTTACGGTGCCCGGAGAGGCCCGCGCATGGCGCAGTTGGATTCCTGGTCCAAAAGGGAGCAGAAAACGTATGGGGCCCTTTTCGCTCAGGAGTTTCGTTGCCGAGCAATTGTCTAACCCCCACTAGCACCTAGGGTTAGGGTTACGAAAATGAGGTTTTTTACGGTGCCCGGAGAGGCCCGCGCATGGCGCAGTTGGATTCCTGGTCCAAAAGGGAGCAGAAAACGTATGGGGCCCTTTTCGCTCAGGAGTTTCGTTGCCGAGCAATTGTCTAACCCCGACTAGCACCTAGGGTTAGGGTTACGAAAATTAGTTTTTTTACGGTGCCCGGAGAGGCCCGCGCATGGCGCAGTTGGATTCCTGGTCCAAAAGGGAGCAGAAAACGTATGGGGCCCTTTTCGCTCAGGAGTTTCGTTGCCGAACCATTGCAAATTGCCATACCCACATCTAGGGTTAGGGTTACGAAAATGAGGTTTTTTACGGTGCCCGGAGAGGCCCGCGCATGGCGCAGTTGGATTCCTGGTCCAAAAGGGAGCAGAAAACGTATGGGGCCCTTTTCGCTCAGGAGTTTCGTTGCCGAACCATTGCAAATTGCCATACCCACATCTAGGGTTAGGGTTACGAAAATGAGGTTTTTTACAGTGCCCGGAGAGGCCCGCGCATGGCGCAGTTGGATTCCTGGTCCAAAAGGGAGCAGAAAACGTATGGGGCCCTTTTCGCTCAGGAGTTTCGTTGCTGAGCAATTGTCTAACCCCGACTAGCACCTAGGGTTAGGGTTACGAAAATGAGTTTTTTTACGGTGCCCGGAGAGGCCCGCGCATGGCGCAGTTGGATTCCTGGTCCAAAAGGGAGCAGAAAACGTATGGGGCCCTTTTCGCTCAGGAGTTTCGTTGCCGAACCATTGCAAATTGCCATACCCACATCTAGGGTTAGGGTTACGAAAATGAGGTTTTTTACGGTGCCCGGAGAGGCCCGCGCATGGCGCAGTTGGATTCCTGGTCCAAAAGGGAGCAGAAAACGTATGGGGCCCTTTTCGCTCAGGAGTTTCGTTGCCGAACCATTGCAAATTGCCATACCCACATCTAGGGTTAGGGTTACGAAAATGAGGTTTTTTACAGTGCCCGGAGAGGCCCGCGCATGGCGCAGTTGGATTCCTGGTCCAAAAGGGAGCAGAAAACGTATGGGGCCCTTTTCGCTCAGGAGTTTCGTTGCCGAGCAATTGTCTAACCCCGACTAGCACCTAGGGTTAGGGTTACGAAAATGAGGTTTTTTACGGTGCCCGGAGAGGCCCGCGCATGGCGCAGTTGGATTCCTGGTCCAAAAGGGAGCAGAAAACGTATGGGGCCCTTTTCGCTCAGGAGTTTAGTTGCCGAACCATTGCAAATTGCCATACCCACATCTAGGGTTAGGGTTACGAAAATGAGGTTTTTTACGGTGCCCGGAGAGGCCCGCGCATGGCGCAGTTGGATTCCTGGTCCAAAAGGGAGCAGAAAACGTATGGGGCCCTTTTCGCTCAGGAGTTTCGTTGCCGAGCAATTGTCTAACCCCGACTAGCACCTAGGGTTAGGGTTACGAAAATGAGTTTTTTTACGGTGCCCGGAGAGGCCCGCGCATGGCGCAGTTGGATTCCTGGTCCAAAAGGGAGCAGAAAACGTATGGGGCCCTTTTCGCTCAGGAGTTTCGTTGCCGAACCATTGCAAATTGCCATACCCACATCTAGGGTTAGGGTTACGAAAATGAGGTTTTTTACGGTGCCCGGAGAGGCCCGCGCATGGCGCAGTTGGATTCCTGGTCCAAAAGGGAGCAGAAAACGTATGGGGCCCTTTTCGCTCAGGAGTTTCGTTGCCGAACCATTGCAAATTGCCATACCCACATCTAGGGTTAGGGTTACGAAAATGAGGTTTTTTACGGTGCCCGGAGAGGCCCGCGCATGGCGCAGTTGGATTCCTGGTCCAAAAGGGAGCAGAAAACGTATGGGGCCCTTTTCGCTCAGGAGTTTCGTTGCCGAGCAATTGTCTAACCCCGACTAGCACCTAGGGTTAGGGTTACGAAAATGAGGTTTTTTACGGTGCCCAGAGAGGCCCGCGCATGGCGCAGTTGGATTCCTGGTCCAAAAGGGAGCAGAAAACGTATGGGGCCCTTTTCGCTCAGGAGTTTCGTTGCCGAACCATTGCAAATTGCCATACCCACATCTAGGGTTAGGGTTACGAAAATGAGTTTTTTTACGGTCCCCGGAGAGGCCCGCGCATGGCGCAGTTGGATTCCTGGTCCAAAAGTGAGCAGAAAACGTATGGGGCCCTTTTCGCTCAGGAGTTTCGTTGCCGAGCAATTGTCTAACCCCGACTAGCACCTAGGGTTAGGGTTACGAAAATGAGTTTTTTTACGGTGCCCGGAGAGGCCCGCGCATGGCGCAGTTGGATTCCTGGTCCAAAAGGGAGCAGAAAACGTATGGGGCCCTTTTCGCTCAGGAGTTTCGTTGCCGAACCATTGCAAATTGCCATACCCACATCTAGGGTTAGGGTTACGAAAATGAGGTTTTTTACGGTGCCCGGAGAGGCCCGCGCATGGCGCAGTTGGATTCCTGGTCCAAAAGGGAGCAGAAAACGTATGGGGCCCTTTTCGCTCAGGAGTTTCGTTGCCGAACCATTGCAAATTGCCATACCCACATCTAGGGTTAGGGTTACGAAAATGAGGTTTTTTACGGTGCCCGGAGAGGCCCGCGCATGGCGCAGTTGGATTCCTGGTCCAAAAGGGAGCAGAAAACGTATGGGGCCCTTTTCGCTCAGGAGTTTCGTTGCCGAGCAATTGTCTAACCCCGACTAGCACCTAGGGTTAGGGTTACGAAAATGAGGTTTTTTACGGTGCCCGGAGAGGCCCGCGCATGGCGCAGTTGGATTCCTGGTCCAAAAGGGAGCAGAAAACGTATGGGGCCCTTTTCGCTCAGGAGTTTCGTTGCCGAACCATTGCAAATTGCCATACCCACATCTAGGGTTAGGGTTACGAAAATGAGGTTTTTTACGGTCCCCGGAGAGGCCCGCGCATGGTGCAGTTGGATTCCTGGTCCAAAAGGGAGCAGAAAACGTATGGGGCCCTTTTCGCTCAGGAGTTTCGTTGCCGAGCAATTGTCTAACCCCGACTAGCACCTAGGGTTAGGGTTACGAAAATTAGTTTTTCTACGGTGCCCGGAGAGGCCCGCGCATGGCGCAGTTGGATTCCTGGTCCAAAAGGGAGCAGAAAACGTATGGGGCCCTTTTCGCTCAGGAGTTTCGTTGCCGAACCATTGCAAATTGCCATACCCACATCTAGGGTTAGGGTTACGAAAATGAGGTTTTTTACGGTGCCCGGAGAGGCCCGCGCATGGCGCAGTTGGATTCCTGGTCCAAAAGGGAGCAGAAAACGTATGGGGCCCTTTTCGCTCAGGAGTTTCGTTGCCGAGCAATTGTCTAACCCCGACTAGCACCTAGGGTTAGGGTTACGAAAATGAGGTTTTTTACGGTGCCCGGAGAGGCCCGCGCATGGCGCAGTTGGATTCCTGGTCCAAAAGGGAGCAGAAAACGTATGGGGCCCTTTTCGCTCAGGAGTTTCGTTGCCGAACCATTGCAAATTGCCATACCCACATCTAGGGTTAGGGTTACGAAAATGAGGTTTTTTACGGTGCCCGGAGAGGCCCGCGCATGGCGCAGTTGGATTCCTGGTCCAAAAGGGAGCAGAAAACGTATGGGGCCCTTTTCGCTCAGGAGTTTCGTTGCCGAGCAATTGTCTAACCCCCACTAGCACCTAGGGTTAGGGTTACGAAAATGAGGTTTTTTACGGTGCCCGGAGAGGCCCGCGCATGGCGCAGTTGGATTCCTGGTCCAAAAGGGAGCAGAAAACGTATGGGGCCCTTTTCGCTCAGGAGTTTCGTTGCCGAACCATTGCAAATTGCCATACCCACATCTAGGGTTAGGGTTACGAAAATGAGGTTTTTTACGGTCCCCGGAGAGGCCCGCGCATGGCGCAGTTGGATTCCTGGTCCAAAAGGGAGCAGAAAACGTATGGGGCCCTTTTCGCTCAGGAGTTTCGTTGCCGAGCAATTGTCTAACCCCGACTAGCACCTAGGGTTAGGGTTACGAAAATGAGGTTTTTTACGGTGCCCGGAGAGGCCCGCGCATGGCGCAGTTGGATTCCTGGTCCAAAAGGGAGCAGAAAACGTATGGGGCCCTTTTCGCTCAGGAGTTTCGTTGCCGAACCATTGCAAATTGCCATACCCACATCTAGGGTTAGGGTTACGAAAATGAGTTTTTTTACGGTCCCCGGAGAGGCCCGCGCATGGCGCAGTTGGATTCCTGGTCCAAAAGTGAGCAGAAAACGTATGGGGCCCTTTTCGCTCAGGAGTTTCGTTGCCGAGCAATTGTCTAACCCCGACTAGCACCTAGGGTTAGGGTTACGAAAATGAGGTTTTTTACGGTGCCCGGAGAGGCCCGCGCATGGCGCAGTTGGATTCCTGGTCCAAAAGGGAGCAGAAAACGTATGGGGCCCTTTTCGCTCAGGAGTTTCGTTGCCGAGCAATTGTCTAACCCCGTCTAGCACCTAGGGTTAGGGTTACGAAAATGAGGTTTTTTACGGTGCCCGGAGAGGCCCGCGCATGGCGCAGTTGGATTCCTGGTCCAAAAGGGAGCAGAAAACGTATGGGGCCCTTTTCGCTCAGGAGTTTCGTTGCCGAACCATTGCAAATTGCCATACCCACATCTAGGGTTAGGGTTACGAAAATGAGGTTTTTTACGGTCCCCGGAGAGGCCCGCGCATGGTGCAGTTGGATTCCTGGTCCAAAAGGGAGCAGAAAACGTATGGGGCCCTTTTCGCTCAGGAGTTTCGTTGCCGAGCAATTGTCTAACCCCGACTAGCACCTAGGGTTAGGGTTACGAAAATTAGTTTTTCTACGGTGCCCGGAGAGGCCCGCGCATGGCGCAGTTGGATTCCTGGTCCAAAAGGGAGCAGAAAACGTATGGGGCCCTTTTCGCTCAGGAGTTTCGTTGCCGAACCATTGCAAATTGCCATACCCACATCTAGGGTTAGGGTTACGAAAATGAGGTTTTTTACGGTGCCCGGAGAGGCCCGCGCATGGCGCAGTTGGATTCCTGGTCCAAAAGGGAGCAGAAAACGTATGGGGCCCTTTTCGCTCAGGAGTTTCGTTGCCGAACCATTGCAAATTGCCATACCCACATCTAGGGTTAGGGTTACGAAAATGAGGTTTTTTACAGTGCCCGGAGAAGCCCGCGCATGGCGCAGTTGGATTCCTGGTCCAAAAGGGAGCAGAAAACGTATGGGGCCCTTTTCGCTCAGGAGTTTCGTTGCCGAGCAATTGTCTAACCCCGAGTAGCACCTAGGGTTAGGGTTACGAAAATGAGGTTTTTTACGGTGCCCGGAGAGGCCCGCGCATGGCGCAGTTGGATTCCTGGTCCAAAAGGGAGCAGAAAACGTATGGGGCCCTTTTCGCTCAGGAGTTTCGTTGCCGAACCATTGCAAATTGCCATACCCACATCTAGGGTTAGGGTTACGAAAATGAGGTTTTTTACGGTGCCCGGAGAGGCCCGCGCATGGCGCAGTTGGATTCCTGGTCCAAAAGGGAGCAGAAAACGTATGGGGCCCTTTTCGCTCAGGAGTTTCGTTGCCGAGCAATTGTCTAACCCCCACTAGCACCTAGGGTTAGGGTTACGAAAATGAGGTTTTTTACGGTGCCCGGAGAGGCCCGCGCATGGCGCAGTTGGATTCCTGGTCCAAAAGGGAGCAGAAAACGTATGGGGCCCTTTTCGCTCAGGAGTTTCGTTGCCGAACCATTGCAAATTGCCATACCCACATCTAGGGTTAGGGTTACGAAAATGAGGTTTTTTACGGTCCCCGGAGAGGCCCGCGCATGGCGCAGTTGGATTCCTGGTCCAAAAGGGAGCAGAAAACGTATGGGGCCCTTTTCGCTCAGGAGTTTCGTTGCCGAGCAATTGTCTAACCCCGACTAGCACCTAGGGTTAGGGTTACGAAAATGAGTTTTTTTACGGTGCCCGGAGAGGCCCGCGCATGGCGCAGTTGGATTCCTGGTCCAAAAGGGAGCAGAAAACGTATGGGGCCCTTTTCGCTCAGGAGTTTCGTTGCCGAACCATTGCAAATTGCCATACCCACATCTAGGGTTAGGGTTACGAAAATGAGGTTTTTTACGGTGCCCGGAGAGGCCCGCGCATGGCGCAGTTGGATTCCTGGTCCAAAAGGGAGCAGAAAACGTATGGGGCCCTTTTCGCTCAGGAGTTTCGTTGCCGAGCAATTGTCTAACCCCGACTAGCACCTAGGGTTAGGGTTACGAAAATGAGGTTTTTTACGGTGCCCGGAGAGGCCCGCGCATGGCGCAGTTGGATTCCTGGTCCAAAAGGGAGCAGAAAACGTATGGGGCCCTTTTCGCTCAGGAGTTTCGTTGCCGAGCAATTGTCTAACCCCGACTAGCACCTAGGGTTAGGGTTACGAAAATGAGGTTTTTTACGTTGCCCGGAGAGGCCCGCGCATGGCGCAGTTGGATTCCTGGTCCAAAAGGGAGCAGAAAACGTATGGGGCCCTTTTCGCTCAGGAGTTTCGTTGCCGAACCATTGCAAATTGCCATACCCACATCTAGGGTTAGGGTTACGAAAATGAGGTTTTTTACGGTGCCCGGAGAGGCCCGCGCATGGCGCAGTTGGATTCCTGGTCCAAAAGGGAGCAGAAAACGTATGGGGCCCTTTTCGCTCAGGAGTTTCGTTGCCGAACCATTGCAAATTGCCATACCCACATCTAGGGTTAGGGTTACGAAAATGAGGTTTTTTTACGGTGCCCGGAGAGGCCCGTGCATGGCACAGTTGGATTCCTGGTCCAAAAGGGAGCAGAAAATGTATGGGGCTCTTTTCGCTCAGGAGTTTCGTTGCCGAACCATTGCAAATTGCCAGACCCACATCTAGGGTTAGGGTTACGAAAATGAGGCTAGGAAGGTCGTAGAGAGCTCTAGTTGGGTGCGTTGGAATCAGCATCACCTAATTAGCATAATGGCGGCCACTTCTGGGTTTTACCTACTTCTGTTATTAGGTGCTAGTCGGGGTTAGACAATTGCCATGCGAAAAGGCCTGGCACATTTGGAGGAATATTGATAGAAAACTACCTGTTATTATTGAACCATTACACTTCAGACTCATAGTACCTCACCCCGGGGGTTCACCCAGAAACTTTCAGAGCAAACTGATGTAGCATTTCAGAATAAAAGCCTTCTAACTATTCATATTTCACTGCATCACATGTACATTTGGAGGAATATTGATAGAAAACTACCTGTTATTATTGAACCATTCCACTTCACACTCATAGATTCGTCACATGGCTATAAAAAAAGAACGCAAAAAAAATAATAATAATAATATCTCCGGAACGGAAGGTCGCACAGGAATGATACTGACACCGTTGGATTCCTCGTCGAAAAGTACATCGCGAGTGACCCGCCCCTTCCCGAAAAAAAGCTTCCTTAGGGTACTTTAGGGCACATATGTGCATATCCATAAAATCACAATTTCCTCCCTAACCATAACCCCGACCGGGAATCAACAAAGCTTCACCCGATGTACTTTTCCGAGACGGTTCAAATGGGCCCTTGCTCGAGTCTCTCCGACAACGGGAAGTGGTCGAAAACGCCTCTTAAAAGTCCCATGTTCGACCAAAAAAGTTTAAATGGCTGTATCTCGGGAAGTAAAGGTCGTAGAGAGTCGCGGTCGGTTGCGTTGGATTCCCCGTCTAATTCTCTTCAAAATGAAGGGAAAAAAAACGGGAAAAAAAAACGGAAGTGGCTCCCTAACTCCAGAACGGAAGGTCCCTGGCCTGTAAAAAGTCGTTTTTCGGGCTCCTCGCCAAATTTCGAGTCGTTAGAGTGGTCAAATGGCTATTAAAAAAAAACGCAAAAAAATAAAAAATAATAATATCTCCGGAACGGAAGGTCGCACAGTAATGATACTTACACCGTTGGATTCCTCGTCGAAAAGTACATCGCCAGTGACCTGCCCCTTCCCGAAAAAACGCTTCCTTAGGGTACTTTAGGGCACATATGTGCATATCCATAAAATCACAATTTCCTCCCTAACCATAACCCTGACCGGGAATCAACAAAGCTTCACCCGATGTACTTTTCCGAGACGGTTCAAATGGGCCCTTGCTCGAGTCTCTCCGACAACGGGAAGTGGTCGAAAACGCCTCTTAAAAGTCCCATGTTCGACCAAAAAAGTTTAAATGGCTGTATCTCGGGAAGTAAAGGTCGTAGAGAGTCGCAGTTGGTTGCGTTGGATTCCCCGTCTAATTCTCTTCAAAATGAAGGGGGAAAAAAAAAAAAAAAAAAAACGGAAGTGGCTCCCTACCTCCGGAACGGAAGGTCCCTGGCCTGTAAAAAGTCGTTTTTCGGGCTCCTCGCCAAATTTCGAGTCGTTAGAGTGGTCAAATGGCTATTAAAAAAAAACGCAAACAAATAAAAAATAATAATATCTCCGGAACGGAAGGTCGCACAGTAATGATACTTACACCGTTGGATTCCTCGTCGAAAAGTACCTCGCGAGTGACCCGCCTCTTCCCGAAAAAACGCTTCCTTAGGGTACTTTAGGGCACATATGTGCATATCCATAAAATCACAATTTCCTCCCTAACCATAACCCTGACCGGGAATCAACAAAGCTTCACCTGATGTACTTTTCCGTGACGGTTCAAATGGGCCCTTGCTCAAGTCTCTCCGACAACGGGAAGTGGTCGAAAACACCTCTTAAAAGTCCCATGTTCGACCAAAAAAGTTTAAATGGCTGTATCTCGGGAAGTAAAGGTCATAGAGAGTCGCGGTCGGTTGCGTTGGATTCCCCGTCTAATTCTCTTCAAAATGAAGGGGAAAAAAAAAAAAAAAAAAAAAAAAACGGAAGTGGCTCCCTAAAGGCCGTTTCACACCGGTGCGGATCTCCGTGCGAATAATCGGCACAGACATTCGCAAAAAAATGTTTTAATTAGTTGTAATTGAAGCTTGCACACCGCGGCCGAACATTCGTGCGGCATTTTATTTTTCCGGATAGACATTGACGGCCGCGGATTTCCGCCTGCGGAAAATACGTTTGACCAATGAAATCCATTGTTTACAGCTGATGTCATACCTCCACTACTCTTGCCGAACCTCATCAATTTGGTTTCTCAACATCCAATTTTATACAAACACCATGACGATCAACACCGAAATTAAGGACAATAGATCTTCAGATCGCCCAGCAGCTGGGATTCACTGAAGATGGTAATGTTGCTGAAACAAATTCCTACTTGCTAACGTTGTAAACCACTGTTGTAAATGGATGGAGCTAATGTTAGCCACTTGTATCCAAGTGCTAACTAGCAGTTTAGCATCAAATTTGGGGTCCGCTGCTCCTGCCTCCATTTCACTGAAATGGACGGCAATTTCACTGCCTCCAGTTGCTTTTCATGGCTCGTCTCGCTGCTGTGTCTGTCTGTCTGTCTGTGTCTGACGTTAGCCGACTGGTAGCTAGCTTGCGCAAGTAGGCGGTGCCGTCCTACTAGACGGGAGCCGGGGAGGGACATTAACTACTGGTTACAGTGAACACTGTTTTTCCGCTGCGGAAAATGAATGTGGGACTGCGAATAATTCGCACCGGACCTGTGTGTATAGGTTGCAATGCGGAAAATTCGCACGGAATTTCGTACCACATTCCGCCTCTGCATTCGCACCGCATCTGTGTGAAACGGCCTTAACTCCGGAACGGAAGGTCCCTGGCCTGTAAAAAGTCGTTTTTCGGGCTCCTCGCCAAAGGTCGTAGAGAGCTCGTGAAGGATGCGTTGGAATCAGCGTCACCTAATTAGCATAATGGCGGCCACTTCCTGGTTACAAAAATAAGAACTACAAAAAAATAAAGAACTACAACTCCGGCTAGGAAGGTCGTAGAGAGCTCGTGAAGGATGCGTTGGAATCAGCGTCACCTAATTAGCATAATGGCGACCACTTCCTGGTTACAAAAATAAGAACTACAAAAAAATAAAGAACTACAACTCCGGCTAGGAAGGTCGTAGAGAGCTCGTGAAGGATGCGTTGGAATCAGCGTCACCTAATTAGCATAATGGCGGCCACTTCCTGGTTACAAAAATAAGAACTACGAAAAAATAAAGAACTACAACTCCGGCTAGGAAGGTCGTAGAGAGCTCGTGAAGGATGCGTTGGAATCAGCGTCACCTAATTAGCATAATGGCGACCACTTCCTGGTTACAAAAATAAGAACTACAAAAAAATAAAGAACTACAACTCCGGCTAGGAAGGTCGTAGAGAGCTCGTGAAGGATGCGTTGGAATCAGCGTCACCTAATTAGCATAATGGCGGCCACTTCCTGGTTACAAAAATAAGAACTACAAAAAAATAAAGAACTACAACTCCGGCAAGGAAGGTCGTAGAGAGCTCGTGAAGGATGCGTTGGAATCAGCGTCACCTAATTAGCATAATGGCGGCCACTTCCTGGTTACAAAAATAAGAACTACAAAAAAATAAAGAACTACAACTCCGGCTAGGAAGGTCGTAGAGAGCTCGTGAAGGATGCGTTGGAATCAGCGTCACCTAATTAGCATAATGGCGGCCACTTCCTGGTTACAAAAATAAGAACTACAAAAAAATAAAGAACTACAACTCCGGCTAGGAAGGTCGTAGAGAGCTCGTGAAGGATGCGTTGGAATCAGCGTCACCTAATTAGCATAATGGCGGCCACTTCCTGGTTACAAAAATAAGAACTACAAAAAAATAAAGAACTACAACTCCGGCTAGGAAGGTCGTAGAGAGCTCGTGAAGGATGCGTTGGAATCAGCGTCACCTAATTAGCATAATGGCGGCCACTTCCTGGTTACAAAAATAAGAACTACAAAATAATAAAGAACTACAACTCCGGCTAGGAAGGTCGTAGAGAGCTCGTGAAGGATGCGTTGGAATCAGCGTCACCTAATTAGCATAATGGCGGCCACTTCCTGGTTACAAAAATAAGAACTACAAAAAAATAAAGAACTACAACTCCGGCTAGGAAGGTCGTAGAGAGCTCTGGTTGGATGCGTTGGAATCAGCGTCACCTAATTAGCATAATGGCGGCCACTTCCGGTTTTGCCTTCAAAATAAAAGAAAATGAACGAAAAAGGAAGTAGAATTTCCCTTGCTCGGATCAATGTAAAAAGTAGTTTTTCGGGTTCCTCGCAATATTTCCAGTCGTTAGAGTGGTTACATGGCTATGAAAGAAAAAAAAAACTTCAAAATAAAATTAAAAAATACAAAAATTACTAAAAAACAGAATAACTCCGGCTAGGAAGGTCGT